>NW_024802946.1:751265-797779 GCF_019175285.1 Sceloporus undulatus
TAATAATAATAATAATAATAATAATAATAATAATAATAATAATAATAATACCGACATTTAAAATTCATTGTTCAAATTTTATAATTTTATTATTTATATCTGGATAGGCCTGCCGGAAGAGATTAGTCTTCAATGCTGTTTTAAATCCGGACAGTGCATTCATCTGCCGAATCTCTCCTGACAGGTTGTTCCACAATCTGGATAGGGATTATGGGATTTGTAGTGTGCAGTGTGTGTGTGTGTGTGTGTGTGTGTGTGTGTTTTAAAGGATCTGTTCCCTCAGGTTCTGGGATACTTAATGCTAACATTCACAGTCAATGGAACTGGACACATAGCTTTGGCCACCAACGCATCAGGCTTGTCAGCTTGTGAAATACAGTGGGATTCACCTGTTATATGACAGTCCCTTTCCACTGTCTCAGCCTGCCATGCTGTGGTCACATCCAACCGCCTTTGGGCCTCCCTTTGATGCAGATGGATGGAGAGTGACTAACACACCCCACAAATGAATTCAAAACTAAGCAGACCCCTTCCACACACACATACATACCATTCCCAGACCAACTGAATGCCAAGAAATAAGATCTGCATTCAAAATCCCCAAAGAGCTCCTGGGGCCTCCTCATGGACGGGTCAGTGTCTGGGGTGACTATCCTTCCTTCCCTCTATGCAACCACCAAAGCCTCCGTCTCTATTGTATCCAGATGTGGAAGAATATGAGTTTCCATTTTGTGTGTGTTGAATTATATGTTTCAAAGTCTGAATCCGTCTGCATCGAAGATACTCACGGTTGTGTGGACCCTGCTATCAGTGTTGGCCCATCTGCAGTCATGACTCATGGCACAAGGCAGAAATGTTTCCCCCAAACGCACCACACGCAGTGCGGTTGGTGTCTACCCATCCAACAGTTGCCTGGCATGCATGCAAATTCCTCATCTTGGGGGGGGGGGGGAATAGTTTTCAAAGGCATACCAAGTTTCTAGCCCTCAAATGCCATTTGGTACAGTTAGGGCAAAGATGGCAAAGGAGGAAGAGTGCACAAGCTTTGAAGTCTGCAGCCATTTGCTTTTGCTTACGTTTACTTGGAAGGGAGAGAATGCCAACTCCTTTTGCTCTTGGGAATCAATTTGGAGAGAGAAAGCGAGACATTTGAAAAGCATCTGGAAAAAGCAGAAAAAGGAGTTTATTGATGCTTTCAGAACCAAACCTTCATCATCCTAACATTAATTGCCTGCAGATTTGTCAGCAGCAAACAAAGGTAAATTCCCCGGAAAGTACTGAATCAGATACATGGAAGGATTAGCACCAAGAAGGAAAATAGAGCACCATGTGCGGATAAGCCCCAAATACTACATCTGCATCAATGAAGAGTAAAGTGAAATTTCTAGATAATTATTTCCTCAATTGTACAGGTAAGAACCCAGCTTAAAATGGACTCCACATATTCTGTCATTTGAATGTTTTCCAGTGTGTAACCTGGTGGCTCCATTGTCACCCAGGTCAGTGAATCTACTTTGGGTTTTCACCCAAACTTTATGAGAAGTGAACTCTATCTTGCAAATTCAGAACACGCAGGAGAATTCCCAAGGATGTACATACGGAAACTGAGTAATTTACACAGTAGGGTAAATACCAAGAGGGAAAATACAAGATGCAGGGCAGGATAGCCCCTGGGGAATTACAGACCTCTCAGAATTACAGACCTCTCTGCAATAGTTTTAATACCTTGGATAGCTCCTTCAGATTGCAGATTAAAACCCAGAGTGATTTATTCATGCTGTTGTGGTGGTGATTATTGTGTGCCTTAAAGTCGTCTCTGCCATATGGAAACCCTAAGGCAAACCTATTCTGGGGTTTTCTTGGAAAGGTTTGTTTGGAGGGGGTTTACTATTGCCACCTTCTGAGGCTGAGAGAGTGTGACTTGCCCAAGGTCACCCAGTGGGTTTCCATGGCTGAACAGGGATTCAAACCCAGGTCTCCAGAGTTGCAGCCCAACACTCTAACCCAGGGGTAGGCAACCTGCGGCCTGCGGGCCGGATGCGGCCCAGTGAGGCCTTGGGACCGGCCCCCGTCCTGCCCCGATGGCAGCCGTAGCCTTTGGGGGGCAATTGTTATAGAAGCCTCAGAACAGCATTATATTACATTTTTAAAACAGCAGGTGTCCTCCTTTTTAAAAAAAGTTCTTCCATTGAAATTTTGCCTACATTTGTCCTGGTTTATTTATATTTATTTTTAAAAAATATTATATTTATTTTTGGCTTCGGCCCCCCAGTGTGAATCTGAGGGACAGCAACCCGGCCCCCGGCTCAAAAAGGTTGCCTCCCCCTGCTCTAACCACTACACTGCATTGCCTGACATCAGAGCTGCAAGCCTCCAATGAATCTTTTCTTTAATATGAGTGTCAGACTGCGACTCTGGAGACCTGGGTTCAATTCCCTACTCAGCCATGAAACCCAATGGGTGACCTTGGGTAAGCCACAGTCTCTCAGCCTCAGAAGAAGGCAATGGCATACCTCCTCTGAACAAACCTTGACAAGAAACCCCTATGATAGGTTCGCCTTAGGGTCACCATAAGTCGGAAACGACTTGAAGGCACACAACATGTTTTTAATTCTATTATAATCTTTTTGATTTGTAGACTGCCCAGAGTTCCAATCTTGAGGAAAATCCAGGATAAAAATACAGATAACCATACAGCATCATTATGGCTGAGATTCAACATTGCAAGTAGTGGTGCGTAACTTTGTGCATCCGTAACCAAGGTGCAGAAAAAAAATCACCCCACTGTTTCCCAACTCTGAAAATGACATAGGTGTCACATGCTCTGGCAACAATTCCAAACCTTTTACCTGGAACGATAGTTACTGGAGAGGAAGTGGACTGTTAAACCCATTTAAACCCATGGCACCAATCGCCCCTTTCCAACAAGGAATTACGGCCGGTTAAAATGCCTGCGCACAAACCTATTTGAACTTACACCTTCTGGCCTGGAATTCACCCTCTTCTTCTCTTCCCACTCGGAGCCCAAGTTTGAAAGGGTTGCGGTTGTTCTGTGGTTAAGGAGGTAAACATAATTAACTTGTGGGATTCATTGCAACAGGATATAGCAATGCTGTTAACTTGTGTTGTTGTTTTAAAAAGGATGAGACCGATTTTGCGGAAGATAGTCATTAATCACAATGTTGGAAAAGATATTTGGGGAATTAAATAAACACTATTAGAAATGATTCTAATATCTCAGGGGAACCTCCACCATCAAAGGCAGTCTATCTCAGATGTGAGGCTGAAGGCTTTCGTGGCTGGAATCCATCAATTTTTGTGGGATTTTTAGGCTATGTGGCTGTGTTTGGGAAGAGTTTATTCCTGACATTTCGCCAACATCTGTGGCTGGCATCTTCAGAGAATGCATTCTCTGAAGATGCCAGCCACAGGTGCTGGCAAAACATCAGGAATAAACTCTTCCAGAACATGGTCACACAGCCCAAAGTTATGTATGCTGGGGACAAAAACACAAGGGAAGAGTTTCATGCTCTGTTTGGAAGAGAAAACTCTGGACAGAGAGTCTGCTAAACTGGACAGGCTTTGGTTTCGGAGATAGTGGAGTGTTACAGATCTTCAGACTTGCACTGGTAATTCCTGGAGCTGGCTGCCCTCCCAACCAGCCTGTCTTTCTCCTGTTGGCCTAGACAGATGTTGTCTCTTTCTGTGGCAGGGACAGCAGTGGATCTTGGGCTCCAGCGCTCACTCTCTCCTCAGGAAATGACACATCTTTGCAAGCATTTCCCACACCCAGCTGGGTGGATCTCTTTCGCTCTTTCCTCTCTCTTCTTCCCTTCTTCATGGGCTCACTGGACCCCCAATAGCCTGAGGGGATCCCCGTTTTGACATCTGGCAGCAAGAACCCCAAGCTTTGCAGCAGACATAGACTGTCGCTGACCCACAGCTCTTGAAAGACAATAGAGTCTAACGGTTGGAGCAGGGACAACAAAGAGATGAAACTAGTATGAATCTCATCCATACTTTGGAGAGAGGAACACAATCCAGTGGAAAAGGTTTTAATGAACAAACACACAAGGTGAACATCAAACAATTTTTCATTCATTTCTGAATAGCTATCACTGCCTGGTTCTGTGTCGCTAATACAGAGGTCCTTTGCTATCTGCTGGGGTTTGGTTCCAGGACCCCCCATGGATGGATACCAAAATCCGTGGATGCTCAAGTCCCATTAAATACAATGCCATAGCAAAATGGGGTCCCTTATATGAAATGGCAACATCAAGGTTTTCTTTTTTGGAATGTTTTAAAACCATGGATGCTTCGATCTGTAGATAAAGAATCTGTGGATATAGAGAGGCAACTGTATAATTTAGACACACACTCCATTATATGCCGCACATTCCAACTGAGCAGGGCTGTCCTAAATCCCCCTTTTAAACTTTTACATACAGAGACTGCTACTTGCATTTTACTTTAAAACTGGCAACAAAATAGAGTCTTTCAATAGAGTTGGAAGGGCATGCCTTCCAACTGTGCCAATCTGCCAGGGACAATTCCAATTAATCCTCTGCTCTCCCATTTTTAAGCTGCTTTTAATATGTCCCACTTTCTCTCTCCTCCTCTCACTTTCCTCCTTTGTCATCACTTTGCTTCAACTACTGCCAGCTGAGTTCAAAATGCAAAATGTAATTTGCACTCCATTAACTCAGCACAGAAGCAGACAGGAAGGCATTGAACCCTTTCCCAGTAGATCCAGGCAAAAGCAAACTGCTGCAGCTTCTCCTTGCATGTGTGTTTGTCCTCATTGAAACCTTTGTGCAGTTTTGACCATGCTCTGATGTTGCTTGGCCACAAACACCCTAGTTTACATCTGTAAAATGTTGGAGAGTATGCCCTTATACGTTGCACAAGCTGTCTGGAGAAGCCCACCAAGTTATGCTGCTGCCCAAGGCAAAGGAAACGGTCTCCTCATTTTATGTGCAGAAGCTGTCTGGATTGCTAGTTGTGACACTTGAGAGCAGCAGGCTGTATTAAGGGGAGCAGTGCAAACTGTATAGTACACATAGGTTGAGCTTTCCAGACAGGAATAGATGGGGAATTGAGAGGTACAGCTTTTTTGCAGGTTGTGTGTGTGAGAGATTGCTATTCCGAGCATAGCCTCTCCAAAGCAGTCGCCTCACACTCTGCCCAATGATAGGACTGACCCTACTTTTATGCCCAATTTATTCAAGTCTTTTCAAAGGTCCCCCCCCCAACACACACACAAAACAAATAAATGTCTCCAAGAAAACACAGTCTGAAACTATGGCGTTAGAAGATGTAGGACAGCTAGGAATAGAATCCAGGTGTTATGCTTCTCAAAACCAAGACAGGCCAAGGGGTTGTTCACTTTACTGTGAGCAATTGTGGCGTGTAGGCTACATATTCCTTTGCTGCCACCACCGTCTCCTCCCCATTCTACTTCCCCAAGGCCCTGTGTGTATGTGTGTTTAGTGGCTGTTTTTTTGCTGACCCATCCGGAAGGCATTTCCTGCTCACACCAGGGATGAGGGGGTGAAAGTTGGAGAAGTTCAAAGCCGTCTGGAAACCACAATTCAACTTTCCCAGGCCGAAAAGAGGCCTAGCTGTGAGTGATGCACACCCCATACAGGGGACAGTGCTTTGCTGCTAAGCCCATCTCCCAACCCAAGGAAGGCACAGTCATACAGGTTGGAAAGGCGACAAAAGTCTCTGTCTGGTCTGGTTACCCCAAGCAGAGCAAAGATCCTTCCAATCTGAATTGACAGAAAGCACTCGAAGCCTACCCTCCAACAGAATCTGGAAACCACCATCACCCCCAGATACAAAGGGCCAACCAACATAATTAAAATTATACAATTAAATTACAATATCACATGCAAGCCTAAATCTAGATACATTTACAGATGGCCCTCGGGTTTTTTTTATCAACTGATTTTTTTTATCCATGGATTCAAGCACCAAGACTTGAATATATATATATATATATATATATATATATATATATATATATATATCTCAAACCTTGTTTTTGCCATTTTATATAAGGGACACCATTTCACTATGCCATTGTATTTAATGGGACTTGAGCATCCATGGATGTTGGTATCAATGGGGGGCCCTGGAACCACACCAAAGGCTCACTGTACATAGTTTCACATGGTTAAAATGGAAATTTGGTAAGATGTGCTGTTTTTAATGAAAATTCTAGTCCAAAACACCTGGAAGACTAGAGTTTGGGAATCCCTGCTCTAGATGGATAGACTGAGTCAGAAAAGACACAGCCATGAGTCTACAGGACATATAGAGGACTGCTGAGGATAAGGTAACTTGGAAGGCTCTCATTCATACGGTCGCCATAGGTCGGAGTTGACTTGAAGGCAGCTAACAACAAATGTTCTAACCCCACTCTTGTCCTAAGCTGGCCTTTGAGGGAATTAGTCTTTGGAGAAGGCATCTTTGCTCTGCAGACAGCTTTACGAGAGCAGATCTCCTTCCATACGTGCACCTGAGTCATCGAGAGGAATGAAGAGGCTCCCAGGTCTCTTGAGGGTCTTCCCCCTCTGCAAGATCCTCCTGCATTAAACACAGAGGAGCTCAGATGAAGGTGTGTGGCTTCTTTGGAGTCATGCACTGAAGGCGCCACTACCACCACCCAAGAAGCTGGAAGAGTCGGGTCAGGGAACGGGATTCTGGCTGTCCTCCAGGAAGCTGTCAAGGGGAAAATGGAACACAAAATGTTAGAATCCAGACCCAGCCACAGACCCACAAGCATGATGCATGTCCTCCAACTCTAGGAGAAACAGACCCCTCCGGGGTTGGGCACGGCATTAGAGGCCACCAGGGGAGTCGGAGGGGGGCAACTAATAAACCGAAACATAATGAGGTCACTAGGAAGAAATTCAGCTTCACACACACACACACACACGGGTAACACAACTCTATATGGACTGGACTGAATGTTAAGGTAAGGTAGAGAGGCTGGGATCCATGATTCTGGAGTTCTGTAGAAAAAGAACATGAGAAAAAGAAGAAAGGGAGAGGGAACTATTTTTGTCCTTTGAACTTATTTTGCAGCAATTGAAATAAGTAGAGGACCAAGAGTGAAGGTGGGAAGAAGCGAGAGAAACTGAGACATTTTAAAAGTAATCTGAAAATGTGGGATGACAGAAGATTGATTCAGATTATCCTTGCCAAATTGGGACAGGTAGAGCATAGGTAGTTCTTTTGCAACGCTCAGGTTAGAGGAAAGGTTGCTGTTGTTAACCCTATGAATGAGAGACATCCAAGTCACCCTATTCTCAACAGCTCTGCTCACGTCTTGCAAGATTCAGGGCCGTAGCTTCCTTGAATGAGTCAATCCATCTGGAATATGGTCCTCCTCTTTTCCTTCCTTCCTTACCTTTAATCTGTTTTAGTTGCTCTAGCAAGACATTGTCTACATACAGAGCAGATTAGAGGGTGACCCCTGGCATAAAAATGACTGAGAAGGAAAAAAGAAACTAAGTAAATTTCTAGAGCCTCTGGGAGAGTCTATCCAAGTTGCAGCACCAAACCAATGGATCCTTGGAAATTGTACCAAGCTGCTGCTCTGATAGGTGATTTGGAGATTGGCACGCAACCCTGTGCCTGGAGCCAAGTCTCTCAAAACCGGAGAATTTACACACTTATCCTTTGCCCGTAGATGACCCATGAAAACTGGAGAGTCAAGAGTCAGGTTCTGAGATCTGGCAACCCTAGCTCTATCTTATTTAGGCCTTACGGCAGGGGTAGGCAACCTGCGGCCCGCGGGCCGGATGCGGCCCGGCAAGGCCTTGGGACCGGCCCCAGCCCGGTCCTGCCGCCGATTGCCGCCGGGGCCTTTGGGGGGCAATTGTCTATAGAAGCCTCAGAAACATGCATTTATATTAGCATTTTTTAAAAAATCAGCCATTTTTTTTTGCGTGTCCTCCTTTTTTAAAAAAAAGTATCTTCCATTTGACAATTTTGTCCTACATTTGTCCTGGTTTATTTATATATTTAATTTTAAAAAAAAATATTTAATTATTTATTTTTTGGCTTCGGCCCCCCCAGTTGTCTGAGGGACAGCAACCCGGCCCCCAGCTCAAAAAGGTTGCCTACCCCTGCCTTACGGTCACTTTCTGACTTTTCTCCTTCAGCTCCCAGCCCCACCCTGAGAAGCAGACCCAACTTCTTCCCCTTAATCCTAATTCCTTGGAAGCCTCTGCTGCTTCCTCATCGTATGTCCTGGATGCAAATGACTCCAAATGGCAGTGACTCAAAGGAGAAGATACTCATGCCCATGATCACGTGCGTGTAATGAGTTCTGGTTGTTCCCACAGTCTCTGTTAGTGGGTTATCTCCTCTAGCAGAATTAAGGCATGCTTGCTAAAAACAAATTAACTCTTTATGTCTGGACTGTATCCCTCCAATGGTCCCTTGATGGAATAGCCTGCCAAGAACTTCTTAGTTCAATAGGGTGGCACAGGGCAGGGAGAGAACCATCTGCTAAAGAAGACTCACAGAAAACATCCATGTGCTCTTAAAAAATCACCACTGATGAGACTAATAAACCTTGTACAATGTCAGCTGTTGTTGTTGTTGTTCCCAATAAAGCTGCCACCTTTTGCTTGCAACCCTTTTTGCGGCGAGACCTGCACCAACCGGGAAGGGGAAGATTTGGCCTCATTCTGCCTGCTGAGTTAATTGAATGCCAGCTACTTTTTCAGTTTGGACTCAGTTTGCAGCAGCTGAAATAAGCCAGAGACCAAGCAAGAAATTGAAAGGAAGAGAAAGAAACTGGGATATTTTAAAACTAGCTGAAAAAGTGGGACAACAGAGGATTAACCAGGACTGACCCTACCAAATAGGGACAGTTGTGGGATACGGAAAGACCCCTGTCTATAAGTCTAGAGAACTGTTGGCAGCCCATGTAGAAAATAAATATTGAGCTAGAAGGACTATTGGTCTGACTTGAATACAAAGTTAGCTTCTATGTTAAGAATATAGGTATGCAATTGGTCTCCTGGGCTGAAACTGAATTTGGAATTAGAGCACCGCATTCAGGAGCCCTGAATTATGCCAGACAAGGGCAACGCTTGTTTGGCATTTTCTACAGAGGTTGGGATGGAAATAAAATCAGGGAGATTACAATTGCAAAGTTTGACTAAGCAATGCAGAGGGTGTGCATGCAGAGGGAATAACTCAATTCTTTTTTCCCCCTCATCCCTTTTAAAGGAGAAAGTCTGTCTGAAAGGAACCCACGATCAGCAGAGAAAATGAATCAGGCAATAAATAGCTTGGATTTCCAGAGTGGCTCCTCAAAACGCCCCTGAGTTGTCTGTTTAGTCTAGTCTCCAGTGTGTGCGGTGGCTGCTGTAGGGGGAATAGAAAAGAAGAGAGACAACCTAAGGAAAGGTGGAGGGGGATTTCCGGGATCTAACTCCTACCTCCTTGCAGAATTATAGAGGCTGGAAGATACACAGTGAGCCATGTAATCTGACCCTTTCCCTTTCCTTCACATACCTCCAGCAGTGATTCCCATACCAAATGCCAGGGTATATGAGTATACAATGAGCAAGGAATGAATTATACTCTCTTGTGGAGTCTGAAGCACCTAACTCTCAGAGTTAGTTGCATCTTTGGAGACATTCACACTCATTCTTTTTTGTTCCAAGGAGATGCGGATCACCACGCTGATGCATATCGGGTTTGTTGTTCCCATTACGCTTTGGGTTCGGAGAATGTCTTTAAGTCATTTTAACCCTTGTGTTATTTGCACATGCCATCATTTCATGTTACAAGATCTCTCTACTTATAAATTCCAAAAAACAAATTTTGCTGTCTTATATAAGGGACAACATTTTACTATGCCATTCTATATCATCAGACTTGAGCACCCATGGACTTTGTTATCCACGGGGGTCCTTGAACCAAATCCCAGCGGGTATCAAGGACCCCCTGTACCTTATATCAGTAGAATTCAAAGATATAGTCTGTAGAATCAGTATGTAGAGATCTTGTAGCATCTTTGAGACTAAGTGAAAAAAAGAAGTTGGTAGCATGAGATTTCGTACACTAAAATCTACTTCAGACTTTTCCTGCTCCCTCATTTGTAGACTTTAGTCTAGGAAAGCTCATGCTGCCAACTTCTTTCTTTCAGTTAGTCTCAAAGGTGTTACAAGATCTCTGTACTGTACTGTACCTTATATCTATTACATTATGCTTATTATTTCCCCATATTTTTTGTTGCTTTCTCTACCTTCTGCTTCTTATACGCTACTTTCCGTTCTTCCTTAAACTGCAGACCCGAATGACACTTTCACCACATTATTCCACTAACCATATACATATATAAAATGCCAAGGAAAGGAATGGATCCCCCTCCACGATGCACTTTCTAACCACCACCACCACCCTCTTCCTCTCTCTGCAACTTTGCCCAAACTATGTGTTTTCCCATACAGGCTCTGTGTGGGTGTCAGAGGCAGGGCGGGACAGACCCGGCTGGGATATTTTAAAATCACAAAACCAGCCAGCCAGCCAGCTAGCCTGCCTTTTTAGATGTCTGGCCATTTTCAGGTTGATCCCACAAACTGACAGCAACAGGGGTGTGGGCACCTGCTTCCCCCGGTCTGCATGGGTGGGGTTCCCTGCTTGTGCCAGGGTGTTTCTCCCCACACACCCAAAAAGTGGCAAAGGCTAGACACGCAGAGCCCCACTGGGATGAATGGATTCCACTGTGGGTCAGACAGGGATGGGATTATATGACAGGGTGGAGCACATAGGGAGAGATGGGGTGTTTGTGGGGCAGAAAAGAAGAGCCAATCTTGGCTTCCGCCTCTTGTTGTGACACCTTGAAGGGTCGCAGGGCTCACATGGACGCACAAACTGCTTTGCTGCTTGCTGTTCTCTCCCAATATAGAGTTTTGGTCCCAAGAATCCCATCTGAATCCCACAAGATTTCCATCATTTTTTTGGTCTGGGAGGGCAACAGGGACTTTCACATTTGCGTGAAATGTAGCAGGTACAACAACCTGGGCTGGAAGGGAATGGATGACTCAGGGGCTCATCTGTCAAAGAATAATTGGTAGTAATTTTAGGAAGTTATGATCACACAATTCCTAGAATGTCGATGGGAAAGGAAGCACACTTTGGCTCCTGCTGCTGGGAAATGGAAAGATAAGCTCCCGGGTGTTCTTACCTCTTCCAAGCAAGAGCATCAGGAAGGGTAGGCCGTCCCATCCACAATCAGATATAAACAAATGACTCTTGATAACTCACCTTTTCCTTCCGTCATCATCAAACGGATCTGCCTCCCATCTACCTAGTTCATCCTTTCTCCTTCTTCTCCATTTAAAAGGATACTAGGCCTTCCTTAGACAGCTTTATGAAAAGATTGCAATTGGGTACCCTCCAGATGGTTGAGCGTTGGACTACAACTCACACAATCACAGGGGCGTCTTGTCCAAAAAAATCTGGAGAGTGCCGGATTAGGCAAATTCACATATGTTTCTAATGGTGGTGGGGAGGGAAGGTGAAGTGTTTGTTGCTGGTGTGTCTTCAAGTCATTCCTGATCCCAATTTATGGTGATCCTAAGGCGAACCTATTGTGTGGTTTTCTTGGCCAGATTTGTTCAGAAGATGTTTGCCATTGCCATCTACTGAGGCTGAGAGCATGTGACTTGCCCAAGATTACCCAGTGAGTTTAATGGCTGAACTGGGAATCAAACCCTGGTCTCCAGTGTTGTAAGCCAACACACAAACCACTATGCCACACTAGTTCTCGAGAGCTGGATTTTAATCTCTGCTTTCCATATCCTTGTGAACCACAGATGACTGTAAACCAAGTAACTGCCAAATGAAATCTGTGTTCAGTAAATGCATTCAGCTTTCCCAATTTGGCAGGGATGAACCTGCTTAATCTTCTACCATCCCACATTTTCATCGGCTTTTAAAGCACCCCAGTTTCTCTCTCTTCCTCCCACTTTCCCTCTTTATTCTCAGCTGACTTCAATTGCTGCAAAAGGAGTTAAGAGTGAAACATAGTTTACGTCCCATTAACTCAGCAGGGGGAATCTTGCCCTTCCCAGTGAGCTCAGGCAAAAGGAAACTGCTGCAACCTTTCCTAGCTTGTGTGTTCTTCTTCACAAACAACTTTTGCCGTCCTGACCACACTCCGATGTTGCTTGGCCACAAGTGTCCTGGCTCTCATCTATAAAATGTATTTAGATCAAAAAGAAACTTTTTCAAGCCCTATGAAATAAGAAGGAACTTTATGGTGGCATCCCTAGCTCTTGAATTATTTGCCCAGAGAGATTTGCCGGCTAGTAACTTTCTTCTCCTTTTGGTGCCAGATCACACACTTTTGATTCCTAGCTTTTGAACTTACAGTTCAAATTCTGCATCTGTCTGGCTTTGCTTCTGCTGCTGTTGGCTGTTACTTTCCTTTGCTTGTGAATTTTTTCCCTTTGATTTTCATTCAGTTTAGTAAGCTGCTCTGGGAACTGTTGCACTGAAGTGGGGGGTATCAAGAGCCATCATTAACAGAATGATTAATAAATAAGACCAGATGTCAGGGACTCACCACTGGAGGCTGCTGCCTTCAGACTTTTGGACATCCCAGAAGCATCTGGCTGTCTGCTGCTGGAAAGAATGAAATGCTTGACCAGATGGATGAAAAATAAGTTATTTTCTTTTTCTCTCCCTCCCTCCCTCTCTCATTATATTAGAACTCAGGGTTATCCAATTGTCATAATATTCTGGAGAGGCAACATAAAATGACCAAACGTATAATTAATTTACAAAATACCGCAAATTTGTAAGGAGCGAGTGTTATTGGAGATTACAATGCTATAGACAGAGCAAAGCAAGCTCAAGATATTTTGCTGCTTGGGGCAAGGAAGCTCAAAACAAATTGGCAGTCCCTTCCATTTTCTAAAGCAAACCTATCATGAGATTTTCTTGGTGTGTTTCTTCAGAGGGGGTTTGCCATGGGCATCCTCTGAGGCTGAGTGTGTGTGACTTGCCCAAAGTTACCCAGGGGTTTCCACAGTTGAGCATCTTCTGGTTTGATCTCTCAGGCTTTAGCATTCCCACTCTTCCTTCCCTGAATTCCTACCCTCCCTTGACCCCTTTGTTTGTCCAGACAAGTTTTATTGGGTTTGTTCCCCTGTCGAACTACTTCTCGACCCGGGATGGAAGCCAGTAATAATTCCTGGAAGAAGTCGGGGGAGCAAGACTCAAGCTATCCCTGAGCAGCTGGGAGGACCGGCCACATCAGAGACCCCCTTGGAGAGTCTGCATGTGGGGATGGGGATGGAGGAGTCAAGGGCCCCCGATCTCATTGCAAGAGCCAAGCCACATCAAGGGGAATTGTTTCCCCATTGGCTCTCCATAGGATCCAGGTGACTAGGAGAAGATGACTCGAAAAGAGATGGGCCCTGTGAGGTTTGGATGAGGCATCCACACACAAAATCATGGCAGCTTCCTGCCCAGATCATCACTCCCACTCCTTCAGACACACTCAGCCACCCACAGTCAATCACTCATTCCAAACAGGAGATATGAGAAAAGCTTAGACTTTTTTGGCTGGGGGATTCTGGGCAGCCACACACGGTCAATCATTCATTCATTAAAGGAAAGATGAGAAAAGCTTAGACTATTCTGACTGGGGGATTCTGGGCATTGAAGTACCATACACACTCACCAGCCATTGTCAATCACTCATTCATATAAGGAACAATGAGAAAAGTTTAGACTTCTCTGGTTGGGGGATTATGAGCATTGCAGTCCCATGCACTGACTGGCAATGGCTCTCTGGGGGCTCAGCCAGGGTTCTGGATTTGAGCCCAGGACCATATGCATGTAGTGAAGGAACAATCTTCTCTGAAAGGTAAAGATGCCTGATGTATTAACTACCATGTGTCATGAGCCTTAGGACTTAAGCAACCACCTCCTAATAGCTGCACTGTCTTTCTTATGTGTGATAGCTGCCATAGAGGCTGCAAAGGGAGACTGAACTACCTAGCGCTATAGCCTTCAAACTCAGAAACTACCAACCTACCATGGGCTCAGCCTCATGTACCCACTTGCATATGCCTGTGCCTGGCAAGGTTTCCGGCTTGCTCTGTTTAGAATAGCTGAGATTCCTGGCATGCTGAACACACCGTTCCTCCCCAGAAGAGGAGGGTAGTCCAAGTCTGAATGTCTCAGGTCAGCAATCCCCTGGGTATATAGCTACATTTCTCTGGGTGAAGCAGTGATGTTGAGAAGGCTGTTCTCTGTCTCACCATTGGTTTAGTGCTACTGACAAAATTTAGCAGTGTGTATACTTGACCACACATCGACACGTTGAGGCATGAAAAAGAAAGAGATATCTTTTGTCCCTCCATCATGGAATCAGGACATGGGGGTCCAGCCACACAATGGGGATGCACACGTCTCCTTTTGCTCCCACTGTCTGTCCCTTTCCCCACCAAAAATGGGACTGTCTCCCATGTTTCTACAGCTGTTGGATCAGGTTGCTCTCCCAATTGGCCCAGTAGTACCCACTCACTGGTGGGTGACTCATATAGAGCTCAGGTGGGAGCTCAGACTGGTGGAGAGAGATGGGCTGGGAAGCCTTTGTGATGGGGCAAGTGACTCAGGGACTACGGTGCAATTTCAGACCACAGAGAGGTATCATTAAAACAGCCCACGGGAGATCGAAATAGCCCCAGGGCCTCCCTGACAGCATGCCAAGCGCATGGCCGGGCCTAAACAAAAGCAGGCAGCTTTATGATAGAGAAACCAACCAAACCCTGGCCTCAGATAACCCAGCTTCCAAAACTCTAAACTTGAGGGCTGCTAGTTTGAAAACTGAAGATAACTCCTGTGTCTTTAATAATTGTGCACAAGAGGACGTTTAATTGTGCATTGCTTCTCGCACAACCAAAGAACAAGCGACGCTTGCTGAAATTACAAGTAGACTGGGGGGGGGGGTGCATCTACACTGTAGAAATAATGCAGTTTGACACTTTAACTGCCATGGCTCCATCCTCTAGGAATTTAACTAGACTTAAGTCTACTTCCTCAGATGCTACAAGATCTCTCTACCTCTCTGATTCCACAAGACTAACACAGCTATATCTTCAAATGTATTATTGCTACTGTATTTTACTTTTTTAAAATCTTAATTGCATTGAATTGTAAGGGCTTACTGCTGTTGTTGTGTGCCTTCAAGTCATTTCCAACTTATAGCCACCCAAAGGTGAACCTATCATGGGGTTTTCTTGGCAAGATTTGTTCAGAGGTTTGCCATCGCCTTTCCCTAAAGCTGAGAACATATGACTTGCCCAAGGTAAGTCAATGGGTTTCATGTCCAATCTGGGAATCAAACCAAAATCACAGAGCACTATGTCACAGTATGGCTTTTAGCAATACTCATTCATGCTCAGTATAAATGTCCTTCCATATCTTCCCAAGCAGCTGGTTTATATAACATAGTATTCAGCAACCGCCCCCATCCTAAAATATCTGATGACCTAGAAGTTATTTACTCATCCAGAACTCCATAAACAAAATGATCCTTCAAAACTATGGAGCCAAGATAGCAATTAAAAGTACAAGAGCCAGAACGTTGCGAGTCCAGCCATGAACCCTAAAGCAAGTCGTGTCCCCCCTCTGCCTCAATATCTTCATCTGCAATATGGGGATAATAATACTGGTTTACCTTTTTGGCTTGTGGTATAGAACCATAGAATTGGATGCGACTGCAAGGGCCATTCAGTCCAACCCCATTCTGCCATGCAGAAACTCACAATCAAAGCACCCCTGAAAGATGGACATCCAAGCTCTGTTTAAAGACCTCCAAAGAAGGAGACTCCATCACTCTCCAAGGGAGTATGGTTCACTGTCAAACAGCTTTTACTGTCATGAAGTTACCCCTAATGTTGAGGCGGGATCTCTTTTCCTGCAGCTTGCATCCATTGTTCCGGGTCCTGTTCTCTGGAGCAGCAGAAAACAAGCTTGCTCCATCCTCAATATGACAACCCTTCAAATATTTAAACAGGGGTATCATATCACCTCTTAACCTTCTCTTCTCCAGGCTAAACATACCCATCTTCCTAAGTCTCTCCTCATGGAGCATGGATTCCAGACCCTTCACCATTTTGGTCACCCTCCTTTGGACACACTCTGGCTTCTCCACATCCTTTTTGAATTGTAATGCCCAGAACTGGACGCAGTATTCCAGATGAAGCCTGACAAAAGCAGAATAGAGTGGCACTATTACTTCCCTTGATCTAGACACTATACTTCTAGTGTAAGTATAACCAAGACAGCTGTAGGCGAAGTGTTTTGAGTGCTTAGGAAAGAACATACACTGTTAATAATGATTGCTTAGAATTTGGGATGAAGCTGATCACGGAGGACAAAAAATCCCTCAGGTATGTAGGTTGGTTGACTGTCTCATTCTTTGATCCTTCTGCACAAAAAAGACCATCCTTTGGGAAAGTTTCTTCAGCCTTTTGGAAGTTGTACCAAAGCCAAACCAACCACCCACAAGCTCCCGGGAAACAGAGCTGAGGGCGACAAGCGGAGAAAAACAAACCGTTGTGTCAAACCACAAGCGTCTTGCAGGCCAAATGCACCCTGCAATCTTCCTTGGTGTGATCTCATCATCATGCTGGAAACATCCTGCTTCAAGCCCAGGATCACGGACACATACAGCCCTGGCTACCATAGGCCACTCATTGCAAGCCAAAGCGATGCGACTTCCAGGCTTTGCTACGATTCTGTCCCCAGAGTCAGCTTCAGGATTGTGTGCATTCTGCAATTCTGCAACTGCAGAATTCGATGGAGATTGCTCTGAAAATCTTGCATTTTGCTTCAAAACCCAAGACAAAGGATGGCAAATGTATAAGAAATATACCATCCCTATTCAACCATCCATGGCTTGAAAATATTAAAATATATACATAAATTTCCAAAGGCAAACCTTGATTTTGCCATTTTATACAAGGGACTCCATTTTACTATCCCACTGTATAAAATGGGACTTGAGCAACCGCAGGTTTTGGTATCCACAGGGTGTCCTGGAACGAAATCTCAGCAGATACCAAGGGTCCATTGTACCTGTACTGGCTTAAGGTGCATCTACACTGTAGAAATAATGCCACATGATACTACTTTAGCTGTCATGGCTCCATCCTACAGAATCCTGGGATTTGTAATTTTGTGAGACACCCGCAGTCTTTAGCAAAACCTTGCAAAACTACAAATCCTAGGATTCCATAGGATGGAGCTGCGGCACTTGAGGTTGTGTCAAACTGCATTATTTCTACAGTGTAGCTGCACACAAAGACAGGTAGTGGTCAACACTACAAGTCTTTCGTGCTCCCATTGTTTGGTTTGCACAACTCTTATGACTCAGAAGGAAAAAAACTCCAAAATGTGGGGGAAGCCCTCACCTGCATCCTGTTTTTAGGCATTTCACACAGCCTTTCAAGCTTGGAGGAGGCAAATTCAACTGCCAAGGCCTGAAGGTTCTTTAGCAACAGGTTAATCATCAGGGGTTCCCCCTTTGGTCTCCCCAGAAATTTCTCTAGAGGGAAAGTGGCACAGGATCAAAAAGATAGTAATAAAGAAGTGAGCTGGCACTATGTCCTCCTCCATTTTGCCTCAAGGCAGGCAGCAAGGTGGGTCCGGACATCAAGCATCTACAGTGCACTGTCCCAGCTTGCCAGCAGAGAATCAGCCCTGTGCCTTGGACCTGTGGCATTTTTCACAGAGGATCCATTGGAAACTGGCAGGCAATCTTTGGCACTGAAAACTGGCACGCAATCTTTGGCACAGCCAAAAGCACTACTGGAATGCTGTTGCTTTGAATACCTGCATTCTTGGGTTCCAGACATTCCTAGCATCCGGACAGGTGTTTAATGAGAAGGAAGGAACTCATGCGCTTGAATTGCAAGGTCTCTGGAGAAACCACCGGTATTCAAAGCAGCAGACAAATTCTCGGACACCCCATTGACACCAATTAAGGCCATGTTACTAGTCAACCGCAGGTCTTACTCCAAGATTGCCACCCCAGACTTTAAAAAGGAAGATGTTAAATGTTATATTTTGGCCTCCTGCTAGCTCCAAGCCAAATATAACATTTAACATCTTCCTTTTTAATGTCTGGGGTAGCAATCTTGGAGCTTTCCAGATGCTGTTTGATCTGCAAGACCCAGCATCCCCTAGCTGGCATAACCAAAGGCAAGGAATATTGGGAGGTGTACTCCAACATCTACAGCAGTGGTTCCCAAACTTTGGTTTTCTCTTCCAGGTGTTTTGGACTTCAGTTCCGAGAAGCCCCAGCCAGCTTGGGCAACAGTATGGAATTCTGGGAGTGGAAGTCCAAAACATCCAAAGTTTAGGAACCACCGATCTAGAGGGTGGATGATTCTCACCCATTTTACAGATCAATGGGAAATAGGATCCAGGGAGAACAGAGGAAACTTCTGCCCTGCTCCCAAACTATGAAAATGATGCTACCATATATACATGTGTACAAGTCAACCTCATGTATAAATTGAGGGAAGGTTTCAGGGTCAAAATCCTGGGTTTTGATATGACCTGAGGATAAGGCGAGGGTAAAACTTAGGGGGCTATAAGGAAGGATGGAAAGGGGGAAATACCACTTCTGTCCCTCCTTCTCTTTCTCTGGAGCTCTCCCAACCAATTCCCTGGTGCTGGAGGAGAGGTTTTAACATCAGATTGAGAAAGGAAGCAAGTGGATTTAAATAGAGAGTCGTTTCCATAGGAAGCCAGGTCTTGCAAAATGTACTGGAGAGATGGTTTTAAATGGAGAGGCTATTTTGATAGGAAGCAAGGTCTTGCAAAAGGGACCAGAGAGAGAGAAGCAAGTGGGTTTCAATGGAGAGGTTTTTCTATGGGAAGTAAGATCTTGCAAAATGGAGCAGAAAGAGAGAAGCAAGTGGGTTGCAATGGAGAGCTTTTCCATAGGAAGCCATGTCTTGCAAAATGGAACCGAGACAGAAGCAGGTGGGTTTTAATGGGGAGTTGTTTCCATGGGAAGCCAGGGCTTGCAAAACGGAGCAAGAGAGAAGTAAGTGGATTTAAATGGGAAGTTTTTCCCCGATAGGAAGCAAAGGCTTGCAAAACGGACTGGAAGTGGGGAAGGAATTGATGTTCAGTGGAGATTGGGGCATCAGGCTTGCTTGCTTTAGGACCCTTCTAAGCACTACTGATCTATTGACACTTATACAAGTCTACCCAAGATTTTAGGGGCAATTTTGGGGCATAAATTTCTCGATTTATGGTTGAGTATATACGGTATGTCACCATCAGGTTTCAACATGTTCCTTGGATAGGGTTAAATCTAGCCTCTAATACAGGATGGGGAAAATGTGGCCCTCCAGGTGTTACTGAACTACAGCTCCCAGCAACCCTAGGTAGCATAACCAATGGTGAGGAATGCTGGTAAATGCAGTTGAACATCATCTGGAGGGCCTACATCTGCTCCAATAAGCTTCCTTTGAGAGCAAGGGAGAGCAATAAGGACCCTTGGGATGCTGACAGAGATGAGCCAGCATAGTAGCAACTAATAGAAAGAGAACTGGTGCCAGTCAATCACAGTGAAGGCTGGAGAAGATAAATAGGGCTGTTGCTGCTGGCAGGGATAGTTAGATAAGGTCTTGGCTCCAGAGAGATAGGGTTCTGGTTTCAGGTCTGATTGTATAGAAGTCCAGAAGAGAGGGACTTAGACTGGGGTAGGGTCCAATATTGAGGGGCTCCCTACACACACAGAACCTCGAGAGAGAATTGCTGTGGGGTCATATCCTCAGAAATATTTAGCCTTGATGGCTGGTATAGGTTTAGGAAAAGAACCTAAAGATAAGGACGGTGTGAGAGTCCTGGAAATAGGTCTGTTAATTGTAGGAGAGAGTGAGGGGAAGTTAATTAAATCTGTAAGTGAACAAAACTAAGAAAGGAATACTTAAAAGTAACAAACGCATGCAACATCTCATAGAGCAAAAATACTGTAAAAAACCTTCTTTGTATAAATAAAGTTTTATTATTGTGTTCAAGAGAAACATACCTGGAACCTGTATATATACCACACTATTAATAGTTACTTAATAAGTAAAGCAAGTCTTCACATAAAATGGGTGGCGGTGGTGGGATAACTAAACCCATATGGCTGCCACATTAGAAAGATAGTTTGGTGAGTGGGATTCACCATCACATAAAATTGGTGGGAGTGTCAGGATAAGTGAAATCCGGTGTGCTTGAGACAATTGGTGTTACAGGGTTCTGAGTTCGAGTGACCAGAGACCCAAGGATTTCATTTGAATTTAAACATATAAAAGTTTCAGTGGTCTAAAAGTAATGAGGCATAAGTCAGTGAGGGTAATCTCTGAGGTAATGGTCAAGGATACTGTGTAGGAGATTACCTGGGAACTGACCATGCTGGATAAAAGAGTTAATAGCAGTCCCTGAGGTAATTTCCTGAGGTAAATTGTAGGGGACTGTAAGGAAAAATTAATTAAATGTTAAGAGTGCCTTGACTACTTTTAAAACCAAGAACCAAACACACTGAGATCAAGAAAGAGCACACTCAGGAAAGATATCTTTCAAAAGTGATTTCTGAGGTAAAAATTTGAAGTAAGAAATCACTAGTTTGGCATCAAGAGCCAAGTATTACCCTAAAAAACTGCTGATTAAAAAGCAGCTAAGAGTATTTTCTGAAGTAAAAGTTTTGGGTATTAGTAAGGAAATGAAGGATGTAAAGGATGAAGCAAAGCAAAACAAGGCAAAGGATTTACAACTTTCCAGCAGACATAACTATATGTGCTCATACTAAAGGCTGGATGGATGAGAGAACAGAAGTGATTGGTGCTTCCAGAATAGATTATACTTTTGCATTTCATCATGAGTTAAAATGCAGTACTTGCAATTGACCCGTGGATAAGTCGACTTAGGTTTTTAAGTCAATTGTTTAACCTAAACGTCTAGACTTATACCGTATTTACTCGACTGTCAGTTGATCCCATGTATAAGTCGAGGGCAAGCTTTGGGGCCAAAATTATGGATTCTGATATGACTCGTGGATACATCAAGGATAAAACTTAGGGGCATGCAACAAAGGATGTAAAGGACAATGTTTACTGCCTTCATGCAGAAATGTCTCATTCAGATCCTTCTAAGCTCAGTTCCTCTTGGCATTCTTTTCAGGCAAAGCACCAAGGAGGTGCCACCATTGCCATTTTCCCACCGAAGCATTCAAAAAAGCCAGAAGCAGCATCATGGTGTAAAGAGTAGGGAGGTTTTGGTGCTTCTTTTGGATGCTCCTAGTATGAACTAAGCTCTTACTCTTTCGTCACTCTACTCAGAGAAAGAGAAGAGCTAAAATACACTGCTGATATTGACCTGTCGATAAGTCGACCCAGCTTTTTGGGGCCAATTTTTTTGACAACCATTTCTAGGCTTATAATGACAAGGAAAGAACAGGATCCAATCCTGCAATCCTATAGTTGGGTTCTATTGGATGGCAGAAGGGAGCCATCTCATGGCAATTCTGAAAACCCGTCTGTGAAAATCCCGATCATGCCTCAGCCGAAGGGACCCCTTCTCCTGCCAAACTAGGATGTGTCATGCCAAAATGGGCAGAAACATCAGAGGCAAGACTCAATGGCCATGGGGAGGAGGGAAATTAGCCCATAGCGTCTGCCAATGGGGTAGAACCGGGCTGGAATTTCAGTGGAAATCCCCTTGCTGGGGGTGGAGGTGAGTCAGGCGTTTGTGGGTTGCTTGGCAAGGGAGGAAACAATCGCAAAGCCAAATGCGCTGGATGGGGACAAAGCTTGAAGACAAAATGGAATCCTGACATCGGGATAGGAGTTGGTGGCTTGTAAAGCTCCTGCCTTTCAAATACTCTGGATCCAGCTGTAAATTTTTTACCAACTCATCTGGTCTCCATCGCAAGGAAACCATTGCTCAGACCCCTACTGACCCCTCTCTTGAAACAAAAATAGGAAAGCTTTCAAGGGCAAGGGTCGGCAACAGCAGCATGTATGTCTGTGTTCCCAGAAGGCGAGATCAGCTACCAAAAATTTAAATAGATGAAAAACACAAAAGCAGATGTGGCTGAAACTCTGTTCCTAGTCTTTGGCCGGAGGGTCTTCCAATTTTCCTGGCCTCCAAATCTTCTTTCTATAGGCCCACCCCAGTCAGATCTACCTTTCCCCACTTAATCATAAGCGAGCATAACCAGCCAATATTCTTTTGTGGATGTCTTTCGTTTTGGCTGCAAGCACATTTATAAACATTCCACGACATCAGAGTGACTCAGGCTGTAGCAGTAATGCGCAACGCTTTATGGCCAAAGAATGATTATGCCCACAAACAACATGCGACAATACACTGCAAGTTCTTGTCCCTTTCTCTTTGGTGGTCTTGAAGGAATGTACCTCCATGATCTTAAACAATTAACTACAGAACAGATCTTTGCTTGGTATCTGCTGGCCCCTGCTGGCCTTAGCTGGTCAAGATACGTAATGCCACAAGAAAGTAAATGGGAGGTTGAAGGGGAAGGGACCTAATTGCACCTTTGAGATGCATTTATTTCAGCATGAGCTTTTCTGGGTATCAGCCCATCTCTCAGACGCACTGATGGAGTCAATCTGACGATAGAGATCCTTCAGTTTGCTGGGACAAGGGAGCATTTTAAGCCCATTCTAGGTTATGTTCTCAGTTTCCATGGGGCAAGGACAGGCAGAGCAGACTCTAATGACACCCCTGTGCCCTGAAAGGGTAGACCAGAACAGCTCTGAGAGTCCTCTCCAATGCCCAGAGGGCTTTCTGAACTAACTGGATATGATAAAAGGCTTTGAAACATCTGTTCAAAACAAAGACACACCCATACTTTCAAAACAGAACAGTAAATGTTTAACTCTTGGCCCATCTATGGCCCATGATCTTCCTTCCCAAGGGTAAACAAGAAAACCACAAGAGTGTTTTCCCCACTCTCACCCATACCCTCTCTGCCTCTACTAATTTACTAAAGGCTGAAGACAAGTACATGGCCAGTCATTCAATATAAACATCTCACCTTACTCTACTCTTAATTCCAGAAATAAGAAGCTTGAACTTAAACTCACTTGATTCATTTTTTCCTAATGTATAGTATCGTTAACTAGCCTTGGTTAATTGGAAACAGGTGCAAGGCAATTGGAGAAACAGCCAGCTTCCAGTTGGAGCAGAGTTCCTTCTTGCTTTGAACAAAATCTTA
This sequence comes from Sceloporus undulatus, assembly GCF_019175285.1. NCBI lineage: Eukaryota > Metazoa > Chordata > Lepidosauria > Squamata > Phrynosomatidae > Sceloporus > Sceloporus undulatus. Next base: position 774,559 of record NW_024802946.1, read on the forward strand.
GTGATGCAAAAAATGTATATAAAGATAATACAAAGATAAAAGATCATTTATTTTTAGCCTCCAACTGCTTAAACCTCATCTTATAATGAGAAACACAACCCACCACTGAGAAATAGAGGTGATTTTTTGGTTTTTTAGTTAAGAGAAACATCCCACCTAGATGCTAGCTTCATGCCTACACAGACAAACAAGTCAGACAACTCAATGGGAACTTGCAGGTGTAAGGACAAAATCAAATCTTAGGATTGAAAGGGTCCAAAGGTGAGTCACTGCAGATGAGAAGGTGAGACTTGTACTTCAGATCCACATTGTAATTGTCCAGTCCTGAAGGTATATGTTCCCTTTCTCAGTCACCTTCTTTTTAGCAACAGGAGAGCAGCTGGGAAGGGCTGTGCAGATATCTTGAAGTGCGGATGTCGCAGCTCAGATCTCAGCAGCACTTCAACTCAAACCTGCTTTTGCAACCCACATCTGGTTGACGCCCAATTTGGCAGGGGAAAAGTCACACAACAGGGCAGAAGTCAACCATGTGTCCTCTATCTCCACATTTGATTTGAGAGCCTTTACCTCTGTCTTGGGGCCAAGATCTCAGACACGTCTACTCTGCTTCCATAGAGTCAGCATCTTCTGGGTCCTCTCCATCGAAGTAGCGCTCCTCCTCATCTCGTGATACAATGTCCAGGTTATCAAAATCTGGATTCTCATCTACCTCACTGTGGAAAAGTGGAGAGGAGATGAAAGGGATATACATTACAGTATATGACTCTCCTTCTTTAGTGGTTTTTAAACAGAGGTTAGGGGTCTATCTTTCATGACTGTTTTAACTGAATAGTAGGGGGGATATACTAGATGGCCTCTGTGATCTTTTCCAACTCTAGGATCTTGCAGGTGGGTGGGTTCTGGAGCCTTTCCAGTTGTAAGAGAATCTGCATTCCCTATTTTTCTTCCCACAAGAATGGGAATGGATTCCTCACTGTTCATCTTCATTGTCCCCAATTCCCCATTTGTGGTTTTGAACAATGAGGAATTATCATTCAGAACAAATTCTAGCTTGTTGAAAAAGCCTGCACAATCTGATTTGCTTTAAGGAATGGATAGAAGTTTGCTTTAAATTGTGATTTCCGGTTCAAACCTCACAAGCCAAAAATTTAGCATGAGTGCTTCTCAGAGATGGAGATGAAAGAGATGATTTGTTTGGATTTGGGGAGGTTTGGGCCTGCAATGTGGAAATCCTGACTGAGCATTATAAGTGCATGCAGGCGCCAAATAGCCTTGGCAACCAAAGCCCCAACTCAATTTCTTCCCCACCTCACCTGTAGTCGAAGTCCCTGTCCTTGCCATCAAGGAAACGCTGGTACATACGGCTGGTGAACTCCTCCCGCAGAAATGCTTTCTCTCCTTGGTCAGGGACCCATTCATCCCCATTAGGGTCAGAGGCCCTGTCTACAGAATCACAACACAGAAGTCACTGAATGAGGGCAGATAGGCTGCCTTTTCTATTAACTCTTTTTCTTAACAGATATTGGGGTGCTGTGTGTGGTTCTCCCTCACACTGATGCTCGCAACAAGCATGTGACGTAAAGCTTGAAGACACCTGTTGAGCTTCAAAACTGAGCAGAAACTGGAAACCACAGACCTAATCTGCCAGTTACACCACAATGACATAATGAGTTTTAATATCTGGCACTGGGCACATGGGTCCTGAAATCCCTGTTAGCATCATGCCCAAACATGAACAGTTGTCTAGTGACAGTGAGAGGGTTAATTTGTGTGACTGACTTTGTGAGATACTTTATTACATAAGCCTAGGAGAGTCTGGGAAAAGATATGAAAGCTGAGAATAGATCGAGGAAGAAAATTTTCCTCTGTTACTAACCAGCTTGCACAGCTCTCATAGGTATGGGATGAGACATTGGGTCACACTTGCACACTTTGATTTCGTTTGTTTGCTTCTGGACAACACAGCCTTTGAGAGTCTATTTTCCAGAGGCCTCACCTTGGAAGGGTACACCACAACCTGAGACCCCATTTAGCTTGCCATGGGTTATGGGATTACTGGCCAGGGACAATTCTGGGTAGGATTGTTTCAGTCCTCATTTTCACCATTGGCTGTGAGGAGGTGCTGGGTAACATAAATTAAAAGGCTGGAAAGTTCTCAATAAAGCTTATGTTATAGCAGTAACATGTGTCTCGCACCAAATAATTGTGTAGTCCTTTATGTGGGAGGGTTGTAGTCCCTTCCAACTATAAGATTCTAAGTCTTGGGGACACCTGGAATTGCATCCTGTTTCAGAATAGATCACCCAACTTCCCCTATAAAGTCATGGATCCAAGAGAAGAGACTCCTAATCTTTCTGCCATCACCCCAACCATTCCTCTCTCGGCTAACCTTCCTTGTCCTCATCGTCCGTATCTTCCTCTTCTTCTTCCTCCTCACATGCCTCTTCTTGTTCCTGTTGAATCTGCAGACGCCGCTGGATGACCTGCTCCTGATAGGAGTCCAGGAGGACACCTGAGAGAGAGCAGGAAGCCTCCAGCTTGCTGCTGCCCAGTGCCTGCATCTCTTCATCACTCAGGTACTGCCCAATGTACTGTTCATAAAGGAGTGGATCCCGAGAACGCATCTGTTCATCGCTAAAGTATTCCCCACCTGAAAAGAGCAGAGAGAGATGGTCAGAACTCAGAAAAACAAGGCAAAAGGCTACCAAAATGTAGGGTATTTGGCTGTAGGAAGCGAGAAAGCCTGTTCAATTGGTGACCAAAGCAGAGAAATATCAATGCTAACACACATGGGCAAATGTCTATCCATATTTGATTAAGGACAGAGGAACGCTGAAGATTATTTGTTCATTGAGTTTCTGTTTATTGGACACCATCGTTCCCACGCAAACAGGAGTTGTGACATCCATCTTCCCCTAGCTAGCCTGTCCCTGAGCTTTCAATCCTGCAAAAACCTAGACTAGCCTTCCTCAGCCCAACCTAGTCCTTTCAAGATACGTTCGGATTGCAACTCCCATCCTCTCGACCCTGCCACCCTGTAAGGCTCATGGCAATGAGGAAGCTGTAGCCAATGACTGCCTCCTTTGTAGTTCATTCTCTTTTGGTCGCACTTGTAAGCTTGCTAACTAGGGAGTGAGTTCCATGGAATATGGTGGGCCATCCTGAACAAAAGCATGGAGGAATGCATTGTTTTATCATTAAGTTACCCCTTCCTTAAACAGAAGGAAGCTATCATCTACTGGTGTATATAGTTCCAGATTCCCAGTCCCCTCCTAGGACAGAGAATGCAGCCCGAGACGTCAGCCTCCATACCTCTAATAAGCTGCTGTAGAGCTGCATAGCGCTTGTTCCGCACCCGAGTACGTCGCGTTTTGCCCAGGCCAGCCCTGCGCACTTCAGCGCAGTAGAAATCAGCCTCGTAACTGCCAGAGAGATGGTGGAAGCAAGGCAAGTGTTCTTCATGCAAAGCTGTTCGGAAGCGCTCCAGGAACACCAAGGGCTTGGCATGGTACAGCTCCCGTAAGATGGCCAACTTCTGCGTGGGCGTGAAATCTGGTTCATCTTTTTGTTGGCTCCGGACAGCCAGGCGGCTGTTGGCCACGGCACGGAACATGGCTAGGAGAGCGGGGTCATCCTCCTCAGTTGATTCAGAAGACAGTGATTTGCAGCCAACAGACTCTTCCTTTATACTACCCCAGTGGGCATGTTGAGCACTGGAGGTCTCCTCCTCAGTGAGGCTGCCATCTTGGACAACCATATGTCCTGATATCCCATTACCCACCTGAGATGGTTTGTTGGCCCCACTCTTGTTTTTAGAAGCTAGGGCTTCAGTCCTTAGCTTAAGGGATCCATTTGTGGACATGCGCTGGTCAATGGGAAGATCTGAACTTGGATTCTCTAAGAGTTCTCCCCAACAATGTGGTGTTTTAGATCCTCCATTCCCACTCGTGTGACATTGATGTGGATCAGAGCCTACCAACATTTCTTCTTCACACTGAGGCTGATGAAATGGAGAACTGTTAGTGGTCCCCAAGTCTGATATAACAGATGTATTTCCATCCATATGGGACATCTGCAAAGACCCATCCGGATCTCCACCGCTGTTTGGAGAGCAGTCTTTGGTAGCTGGGATTTCCATTGTCTCTTCTGCTGAGTTTACAGTCTCCGTTTTGTCCAGAAGACATCTCCCCTGCCTCTCTGCGGCAGGAGGTTGATCCAATTTCCCTTGTTCTACGTTCTTCAGGGAGTTAACACCTAGAAAGACAGGAAAATTCCTAATACTGTTATTTAGATAACTATCATGTGTCATCAAGGGCTAGAATCAGAGCCATGTTAATCTGGAACATTAGTAAAGGTCCCTCTGCCCCACAGATCTTTGATTTGAACAACCTCCACAACAGGCAGAAAACTCTTATTATTTAACATATAATGTTTATTGCAGTTTCATTATAATATTCATATTTCATAATTGTTAACATTAATCACATTATCTCCCCCCTACAGCCCTTCATTAAACTGTCGTTAAATCTAATTTTCACGTCCGGTATCATAATTTCTCTTGTACATATTTTTCTTTCATGAAGTGTCTTATAAAGCATTTACAACTTGTTTCCATTCATTGTATTAACTCCCAATCTTCATTCCAGTGTTTAAATGCACGTTCCTTTATCAGGGCTGTAAGCCTGTCCATCTCTTAACAATGCTTGACATGCAACAAACAAACCTTTCCAACCCTGCAGGGTTTGTGTTTTAAGTTTAATTAATTAATTAATTAATTATAATAATAATAATAATAACAACAACAACAGACTTCTACCATATTAAAACAACTCTTGCCTAAGCATTTTAAATGATGAATTTTAGATGTGGGTTGTTTTAATACAGTATATAGGTCACTATTATTATTATTCATGTTTATTAAACTTAAAACACAAACCTGTCCTGGACATTAAAACATGCATACAGTACAGAGCATCACTACATGTTAAAACAAATAGATTTGGTTCTACTCAGTGGTGGCTTTTGTCAGTTCCTTCCTCTGAAATATATCCTACAGCACGTTGGCGGTCTCCCCTCCAAGTGCTAACCTGGGCTGGCCCTGTTTAGTTTCCATGATCAGACAAGACCTTGGTGCCTTGAGGGTATTCCACCTTAGAAACGTTGCACACTAGCCTTTTTCTCCTCCTGGGGATAAATAACAAGGGATAGCCAGGCAAGTAATGGTGGTTCCCAAAGAGAGGGTGGGGGACCCATTTGGATGTAACACTCATTGCCTCCAGCCAAAAGGGGGAAACGGAGGCAGAAGGGGGGCACTCACCGGGGGCCGGGGGCTGGAGAGGGCCTTCCCTTCCTGCTTCCATCCCGCTTGGGTCTGCGTGAGCGGACTCCAACAGGATCAAGGAACTTCCGGTTCTTGTGGTGCACCAGGAAAAGAGGTCCCTCCACTCCTGGAGTCCTGGTGCCAAGGCATATTGGTTCCGGAAAGATATTACAGTATTATGCACACTGCAGAAAGAACCTACATTCCCCAGGATTCCATAGCATTGAGTCATGGCCCTTCAGGCAGCCTCAAACCGGATTACTTCTGCAGTGTGGATGCAGTAAAGGAGGCAGATCGATTCATCACGATCACGGGGTCGTTTCTTTTAAAGCAGTGGTCCCCAAACTGTGCCCTTTAATAAGAGATTTTGGACTTCAGCTCCCAGAAGCCCCAGCCATGTTGGCCAAGAGTCTGGGATTCTGGGAGCTGGAGTCCAAAGTCCCTTAAAGAGCAGTTTGGGGACCACTGCTTTAGAGGAAGGCAGCCCCTTTGTAAGGGAAGAGGATGCAGATTGAGATGGAGAAAAGTGACCAGTGGGGTCCCACAGGGCTCTGTCCTGGGCCCAGTGCTATTCAACATCTTTATCAATGACCTGGATGACAGAATTGGAAGCATACTTATCAAATCTGCAGATGATACCAAATTAGGGGGAATAGCTAATACCCCAGAGGACAGGATAAAGATTCAAAATGACCTGAATAGACTAGAAAGCTGGGCCAAAGCTAACAAAATGAAATTCAACACGGAGAAATGTAAGGTATTGCACTTAGGGTGGAAAAATAAAATGCACAGATATAGGATGGGTGACACCTGGCTGAATGAAACTACGTGTGAAAGGGATCTAGGAGTCCAAGTAGACCACAAGTTGAACATGAGTGAACAGTGTGATGCGGCAGCTAAAAAGGCCAATGCTATTTTAGGCTGCATCAATAGAAGTATAGTGTCTAGATCAAGAGAAGTAATAGTGCCACTATATTCTGCTCTGGTCAGGCCCCACCTGGAATATTGTGTCCAGTTCTGGGCGCCACAATTCAGAAAGGACATTGAGAAACTGGAGCGTGTCCAAAGGAGGGCGACAAAAATGGTGAAAGGTCTGGAAACCATGCCCTATGAGGAACGACTTAGGGAGCTGGGGATGTTTAGCCTGGAGAAAAGAAGGTTAAGAGGTGATATGATCACCCTGTTTAAATATTTGAAGGGATGCCATATTGAGGAGGGAGCAAGCTTGTTTTCTGCTGCTCCAGAGAACAGGACCCGGAACAATGGATGCAAGCTGCAGGAAAAGAGATTCCACCTGAACATTAGGAGGAACTTCCTGACAGTTAGGGCTGTTCGACAATGGAATGCACTCCCTCGGAGGGTGATAGAGTCTCCTTCCTTGGAGGTCTTTAAACAGAGGCTGGATGGCCATCTGTCAGGGATGCTTTGATTTGGATTTCCTGCATGGCAGGGGGTTGGACTGGATGGCCCTAGTGGTCTCTTCCAACTCTATGATTCTATGAAAGCAGTCTAGAACTGAAGGGTCCCAATAAGAAATGTTTTCCTATTTCTTATTGTTTTAAGGCACTGTTTTTAATTGTCTTAATATAGGATTAATTGTATATTTTACAATGTGAAGTCGAAGGCTTTCATGGCCAGCATCCAGTTTTTTGTGGGTTTTTCAGACTACGTGGCCATGTTCTAGAAGAGTCAATTCCTGACATTTCGCCAGCATCTGAGAAATATTTTTACACTTTCATAGAACTTTTGTAGCATTCCTAACCTGTATTGTTTAAAATGTTCCTAGCCACCCCAAGTCCCATTATTGGGAGAAAGAGGGCATATCAACAGGGTGACCAGATGTCCCATTTTTCCAGGTTACCCATTAGTGTAGTAGTCATTCCACTGTGCTTTAAAGGTTCATACCTTCTATTTCTGCAGGAGACCTGAAGTAAGGATAAATGTTTCCTGGGCCTGTTAAGTACTGCCCAGGTTGTGAGGACAACTACTGAATTGTAAGCTGGCTCTATATTGGAGACATTTCTTGGGACTGGCACCCTAGCTATGTTCAGTGCTGTCCTCAAAAGATGTTCAACCAAGAGTTCAGTCCCAGGCAAAAACGTTGGTTATCAAGGTGTTTTAACAGGTTATCGTTTTTAGGCTGTTTTCATGAGATCTGCTGTTTGTAACTGATTTTCTCTGCAAAACCCTTATCACTGATATAACAAAGGATGCTACAAAAATGTTTTAAGATAAACACTGCTGCTGGAGGATACAAAACATACAGGTGAAAAAGATACTTCCGTTGAAACTTCACTGCAAGTGACTGATAGGGTTTCTAGGTCTTTCTCTAGAAAGGTAAGGTTTGTGAGTGGGATGTATCATCCCGAGCAGACAGCTGGTACACCTTCTGCATCATCAATTTTATTTCCAACAAACAGAACAATTGACTGGGTAAAGGCCTGTTTACCCAAACAGGCCTTTTGAAGAGAGAAAGGATTGCCTCAGAGAGGATCTGGCAATACTGGGGCTGAAATCCTACACATGTGCATAGCTCTGTATGTTGTGTTTCATGTTCTCCATTGCCCAGAAGCTCTCAAGATCTAGAAGATGCTCCTGGGACGGAGTAGGCAGGTAATTCAGAACAAAGTAAAACAATCTCAGCTTAGTTGTGCATGTGTGAGGCTGCAACCACCTTTTTCTTCTCCCAGAAACCTAGAGCAGCTGGATCTTCATGGTCTGAATTGCCTCTCCCTTCCCTTCCTACTGGAAAGGAGAATCAGCTCCTTCTGGGTTTTGGCAGCTGCTGGGCATAGGTAGCTTTTGGATGGATGGCAAAGACAAATAAATAGCCTTGTGCCCTGTCCAGAAAGGAATGTACCCACATGGCAGTCTCTGGTAGGAAGGTAGCTTGTGTATGCATTTGTTTTTAAAGCTGCAATGAAAATGTGAGGATTTGAAAAAGAGGAAGAACAGACAAGACAAATGGTTTAAAGTTCAATATTCACTCTTTTTTCCCCCTCCAAATACAAAAAGCTGTTACAATTCAACTCAACACAAAGCATGTGCAAAGTTACAGAAACTTAGACATTGTATAAAAAGTTACACAGTTAAGATTATTTTTCCCCCTCATTCATTTTCTCTTCTCCTGTATTGAGCAAAAAGGAATGGTTACCTCGATGAAAATATTAACAGTTGCTGACCCACGATAAAAAGTTACAGAAAAATCTTTTAAAAAATAAAACCCACCATAATTACCATAAGATAGCCATCTCTTTCTCCCTCCCGCTTTTAATAGTTATTTGCAGAAAAGACAGATAAAAACAACTCAAAGACAGGTGACAACAAACCGCAGGAAGAGTTTCCAAAATGTCTGGAGTTTATGATCACTAGCGGAACTGTGCAAGAGGGTGGTGTTAAAATCCTAAGAGGGGCTCCAAGGCTGCCTCCCCCAACTACTGCAGGAAGTCTGATACTAGGATGAAATCTTAGGCTAAAAAGTACAAAGATGTGAGGTTAAACATTGCAGATCCTGTCAGAATCAGAGAAATTTAAAAAGGAGGGAAAACAAACCTCTTTGACAAGGAGAGACAAGAAATCATGTAACTTCCTCATGAGGTATGATACAAAGGGAAAGAAACATGCCTCTATCTGTACAGGTAAAAATGCAGCCACCCTCAAGAACTACAGAGAGGAAAGAAGGGCAGAGAGACTACTTCCCTCCTGGATTTCCCGAGACTCAAAATGCCCACCTGTCAAGTTAAAAACTTGCCAGTGGTGGCAGAACAAGTTGCTCTTTCCAAGAATGACACGGAGCCATCACTGAGCGCTAGAGCCTCCTTGTGAGGTGCCTGTGTAGCTCCCATAGTCATAGCTGCCATAGTAGGGGGGCCACTGACTCTGGTTTTGGTAGTATTGGTTCCACTGCTGGGTGTACTGTGGAGAAAAGGAATGCACTTGTTATGATATTTAAAAGTGTCAGTGGAAACCCTCCGACCCAAAACACCCATCTGTATTTCCACCCATCATTTAGAATAATGCCAAGATGGGGGAGAGGGGGTCACTGCAATTCTCAAATTGCAGGCAGTTCATTTTAATTCCATTCATGCTCTGGGTTCCTTACATATTTAAAGTAGAACCATAAGCAAAATAATAACACCATCCCCTTTTCATAGTAGACAGCCAGAATACTAAGTCCAGCTGAATAGCAAAAATGCAGCAACTCCCCCTTCAAAGCCATTGGGCTTCTTTTCACCTACCTGTTGGTACTGGTTGTAACTGGGCTGATTGTAGGTCGGCGGTGGTGTGGCTGGGACCGGGGCAGGGGCCGGTGGTGGTGGTGGAGGGGGCTGGCTGTAGCTTTGGCTATATCCACTCCCATAGTTGTAGCTAGGAGATGCATAACCACCTTGGTTGTAGCTGGGTGGAGGATTAGGGTTGTAGGGCTGGCTGTAGCTTTGCTGTGGAGAACACATGAATTATTTTAGAGACTGATTTTACTTGCGTTTGCAGACACAGAGAAGCTTTAAGACGGAGGGCGCATGCGATGTGGCCCATAGGCCATATATATCAAGCCCCAAACCCTGTTTTGCATCCTCCCAACATCTATTTTAAAATAATTTTTCAGGTGAAACATCACACATGACTTGCCCCAAATTGCCATAAAACCATTCAAAGCCAAAGCAGTTTGGGTTAGTTTTCACCCCACAACCCCCTAACTTGCATAGAACAAGGACCGTTTGCAATAAATAGCACAAGCAGGACAAAAGGGAGACAGGAGAAGAGCAGCCAGTTCTAATTCTAGGCAATATGAACTGCTCCCTCTTCCACCGCCCTGAACAAAATTTCTGCATTATCCAAAGTGCCCCTACCTGTGGCCCTGGATTGTAAGTACTGGGAGGAGCATTTGTGGGAGGTGCAGGAGGGGCGGGAGCCATGTTGCTGCTGTTGCTTTTATAGGTGTTCTGGTTGCGTGCTGGACTGTAGCTGCTCTGCTGTTGGTTGTTCCGGTTATAATTGCCCCGGTTGTTGTTGTTGTTGTCTCGGTTTCCACCTCCCCAGCGATTCTGGTTGTAGCCACCGCGGTTGAAGGCTGACAGAAGATCACACAAGCAGAGATGTCAAACTAATGCCAAATGTGTTTCACATCAGTATCTTTCAAGGTTTTTTTTAATGTATTCTTTGAATGTATATTATTTTGGTTCTGACTGAATATTAGATGGTTAGTGTAAAACAAATAATTAAGATTTTTTTAAAGAAAAAAACAAGCAAGCAAAACCTGAACAAAAATTAGGGTCTCCCATTTTCAGGAGCTACTTTTCCTGGATATACATTATTACTGCTGTGAGCCTTCTACAGAAACAGAACCAGTTCATTCAGTTCTCTTTCAGTTTGTGATGCTGAGACACATTTGTCCAAACATTACCTTTGATACACTGCCATTAGTCCAGATATCGCCAAAAACCCCTTAGTTCTTTCTTTCACCCAAACTATGAAGGTCAAATTTTCTAGGCTTGGATCAAGCCGTGATCTTGTTCCAAACCAGTTGGCTAGCATTTCCTAGTTCAGGTGGTCACTACGAGAACGAGGACAAAAGGCTCCTAGTCACACCATGACTAATTAAGCTGAGATAGGATCATTGAAACATGACCACAGATTTTGTGATGAAATTGAAAAACCAAAACCAGAGTTTCTACTTCTAGTCTACATTGTGTAGTCTCACCATGGGCATAGTGGTATTATACTAATACCAGTGTTGCAATGGAACAACCTTACCTCCTCCTCCACCGCCAGGTCCTCCACCGCCGCCACCACCGCCTGGTCCTCCTCCTCCTCCACCTCCTCTGTATCCTCCAGTGCTGGGGCCTCCTCCACCACCTCCTCGATTCTGAAAGCCGCCACGGTTGCCAACTGGTGGGCCTCTGTTATCAAAGCGTTGAAAGCTGCCACCGCCGCCACCTCCACCACCACCTCGTCCACGGAAGCCGCCACCTCCGCCGCCACCCCGATTGTCAAAGCGCTTTTCTGGGGGTGGGCCAGCCTTCTTGCCTTCATCATTGTATTGTCTCACCAGCTTCTCTGCTTCATCCCGTTGCAACTCAATGTAGACGACCGAGTTGAGGAAGTCGCCTGCTTCTGGCAGTGTAAAGTTGGCTGGCATGTGAGAAGAAAAAAAACATCAGTTGGTAGGGAAGAGGAAGCAAAAATAGTGGGGAACAAAGAGGGGGGGGGCTTTTCTTCCAGGGCTCCAGGAAAATATGCAAGAGAACAGGAGGAAAAAGTAATGAGTGGGAAGAACAAGGAGAGAGATAAAGAGGCATCTTGAGTAACAAACATTAGTACATGTGAGAGGTTCTTTCTTTCCTTTTAGCCACATGCTGCTGGCTGGGGGTGGGTGGGATTCAGTGCCTCAGGCTGAAATAGATTTATCAGTTTGTGTTGCAGTACCACCTGATGCTTCCCAGATGTGTTGAACTACAACCCCTATTATACTACAGGGATTATGGGGGATGTAATTCAAAACATGTTGAAGGCACCAGATTGTGGAAGCCTTTGCTATAAGCATGAGAGAACTGGAAGAGATGCATGTCATGCCAGCCCAGACTTCCAGTCCTAAACCCACAGTAGACAATGTTTTCCCATCCAACCTGCTCTCATTAATCTAACTTGCCAAAAACTGGGGAAAGAGTAATCAGTGCTGTACATTAGAGAGCAGTAAGTTCAATACTAGACAGCCAGGTTCAGACCCTATACCTAGCTAAAAAGCTTCCTGATCCAGAGCTGTCAGCCTAACCTACATCATAGGGCTGTTTGCAAAGGCAATGTACATATTTTAATACCAGTTGTCTAGCAGAGAACACTATTAAATTTCTAAAACCCAACAATAACAAAAAGATATTTCAGACTCCTAGTACTGTACTAAAGAGCGGCTTTTTAGGTCTTGGGGTAATCAAGCTGTTAAGACCTTCCTATTCCTGAAAGATTCACACAGAGACTTCCAGTGAGATTTTGCCTCCCTCTGCCTCCAGGTCAGGAAGCATGGCTCACTGGCAAGGTGTATGTTGCAACCAAAGTGTTCTCTCTGGAAAAGAGCATTAAGCCTTCCCTTTTCTCCCAAGGCTGTGATACTATGCATCATCTTTATTCCCAAGTACATCCTACTGAATTTAGCAGTCCTTATGTCAAGCAAACTGCTAGGTGGCAGGCTCCTCATCCCTCTATCGTTGACTCTAAGACTTCTTTAGCAGCAGCTGTGGGGTGGGCTGAGCTTTTGTGACTAACACAACTGATATAGGATGCCCAATATTTCTCCTGCTGTGGTAAACACAGCTTGCAAGAGGTGTGGGTGGCTTATTTATGTCAACTTTGGGTGGGTAGAGAAGAGGATGTGATAACTATGGGACAGAGGAGGTGAAAGGAAGACAAAAGGAAGAACTACAAAGACTAAAGGATTGGTCTCAATTCAGTCCTCAAACTATACACACAGTAACACTGGGTTTTCCCCTTATCACTTGTGTTGTGTGTGTGTTTGGTTTTTTTCTAGGATCCTACCTTTCATTTCTAACACTGCGTGATCGGGCACATCCTTCCCCTCCTCATCAGTGCGCTTTACTGTTCGATCTTTTAAGTCCTCGTCCGTGGGACAAATTACAATAGCCTTGCGTTGGAAACCTTCAAAAGGACGCATTTTTCGTCTCTGGGCAGATCCATAAACATTTGTCTAGCAATGGCGACAAAGAAGAGGCAAAAAACTGGTTGTTATTTGTCAAGTCTGCGTTTCTTCCTAAATGGAGCAATGGACCCCCAAACCAGGGTAAGAGATTGACTCCCTGCGCACCCAAAGATATAGAAGGATATTTGGAGAGCGGGGGCTGTTTGTACACCCAATTTGGGAGCTATCACCTGACAACTAACCTACCTTTAAGGCATTTCTCACCACTTTTACAGGATAAAAACAGCAACACACACAGTAATTTGCAGCTTTTGCAATTCAAATGAAACCCTTCCTGGGATGCCAGACTAAGGAAACAGAGTCAGCTTTGTGCAAAAAGAGGGTGATTTACATTTTGAGGGAGAAACAGCTTTAGATAAATACAAGGAAAGTGTTCACAATTCATCTACTTTGATGTGTTTTTTGAAGGCACTCATCCAAGCTGATGTATTAATGAGGTCTAGAAAGCTGATTTAAGAGAACACTGGTCTCAATTCAATGGCCAGAACCCTCTTTTGTCAATGAAGAAAAGGAAAACTGCCTCCTGGATTGGGCCAACAGTCCATCTGTTTCTGCATTGTTTCCAAGATGCGAGATGCCTCCAAGAAATTGACATGTAAGATGTGAAAACCAACAAGCCTCCCACTCACTCCAGAATCCAGTGCTCAGGTGGCTACCTATTACAGCCTCCATTTAGTTACAACTACAGATCTACTTTCATGAACAGGGCAAGAGAATGAGACCTCACTGTCTTCTGCCTTAGTGATTGCTCCAGCTGAAAGGAGTAAATAATTTTGCTCACTCAAGCCAATTTTAATAGCATTTTATGTATCTTCTGGCTACTAAAAGACCATATGGAGCATTACATGTATGAAATTGGGACATCTTTGCCTCTAATTGTTACCTATACTGAGGCCTGAGTAGATCTCAACAGGCAAGAGGGGTGATGACCAGAAGAATTATTCAAGCAAACCAAAATGAAGGTTTAAAGAAGAAATCACACTGGTGATGTTAGCAAGAAACAAAATGCGTGAGAACCAGATACACCTAGACAAAAGTTTGTGTGTTTATTCTAAAACTTCAAACAGATTAAAAGAAACTTTTATTTTGATTTGCTTTAACGCCAAAGTTCTTTTTGCAGTCAAGCAAAAACCCAGCCTGAGATATTTTTGGAAATTGCAGCTCTCCACATAATTTTACTTTTTCAGCACATCACAGGAGCCTTTTTATGAAGCCTGGCCTCTCCACTGGTAACTTTCTGCTGAAGCATTTAGATAACATTCTTCTCAAATTCCTTCCACTGTAAATGTACAGGGGAAATTAAAGCTTCCCAATGCAAAATTCTGTTTTGCTATATAGTTCATCTAGTCATGCCAGTTTTCTAGACTGTCATCACATTAATGTGTACCCTACATGCTTCGATGGGGACTCAACCAATATTTTAAAATCCAGATGTCTGTGAAAAGGTACTAAGCAACCAGTCATCTACCTGTGTTACTTACTGTTTCTAAGACGATCTCCTGAAGATATGCCTGGTTCTTCTGTACTTACCTCAACATATATTCAGATGCATGAAACCTTACACCTAAGTGCTGAGTTGATACAGCTTGGTATCTATTTTACAAGACAACCTGCCATCTGGTTTTAAACTAGAATACTAACTAGAATATATTTTAGAGGCCTGGTGGTGGGCTCTGGAAGTTCATGGCTTGCTGCCTGGCTACTGAAACTTCAAAAGAAATCAGAAAAACTTCCAAGGCAGGAAGAGCTCAGTACCTGATCCAGAATGTAGTTACGTTTCTTCCGTGCTGCAATCTGAATCAGGCGGTTCAGGCACTGCGTCGCTTGCTGGATGAGAACGTCCCAGCGGCCAGCGTAGTTGCGTTGGCGGCGAAGCCCCATTACCTGGGAAAATAAATAACATTTATTTCATTTATATGCCACTTTTCTCCTGGAAAGGGACTCAAGGCGGCACACAGATAAAAACAGTTTAGAACTTTATAATAAAAAACTGAAAAGCAATTAAAGTTATTTCAATAAAACAATGTAAAATTCCATACGATGTATGGAACTTAAAAAGATACATACCCCCAACCCCTCAATATAAAAGCCTCCTTGACAAAGATTATATATTAGTGGGAAGAAAGTGAATGCTTCCTGCAGCTTGGCTGATGTTAAGTGCAACATTTGAGTGTTTTGCCAATAATATTTCAGTGTCGCAGCAGAAGGAAAAGCAAAGGAACTGTAAATAGGCATGGGATTTTTGAGTTCTTGGATGCAAGGTCTCCCAGTAGTTATGGGTAACAATACTTAACATTTAGTGAGCACATTTCAAATGCTTTCAAGATCTGCTTATGCTTCCTGTATAAACCTTACAGCAGTCCCACAGAAAGGAAAGGTAAGATGGGAAAATCCAGTTAATTTAATTTATATCCCAACTTGCTCTCAAAAAAAGTACCAAAGATATAATCCTTGTCTACACTTACAATCTGTCAGCAATACCAACACTGTAGGTATAGGGAAGACAATGTCCTGTGAACATGGATTGGTTGAGGGAGAAAAATTCTCACATAAAGAGGTAAGAGGCAGACATGAAAAGAAAATACAAAGGATGAGCCAGGACAAAGGCTGAATTGTCTTGGTCTTGTGCTAACACCAAAGATATGTCTTACCCTCATTTTGTCCATGATGGCATTTGTTCCCAGAATATTGTATTTCTTGAGTGGATTGGCTGCAGCATGCTTAATGGCCCATGTGGTCTTCCCAGCAGCAGGTAATCCCACCATCATCAAGATCTGAAAGACATGACAGTCAGCTGAGCGTGTGGTGTATGCATTTTAATCACTCAAAATAGCAGACATGAGCCAATACCTCAAATTTACAAATAAAGGGATAAATATAGTTACTGGTTTAACTCAACTGATTGCAAAGCTCTCAAACTCTCGCACCCATACAAAGTTCTGCCAGAGGTGGAAAGCTAAGGCTACAGCCACTCCAGTCCGGGAGGAACAGGGAACAGAGACTCTTAAACAAAACAACCTTATAAATCTAAACTCAATAAAAACTCAAGCAAGATGACTGTTGCCAGTACAGATCATTACTTCTAATTTTGTTTTATAAACCAACACATGGAGACTTAGAACCTACTATCTCAGATTTATCACCTCTAAAGTTCTTTTCAGCTGGCTAAGGAAACTACCTTAGTGCCCTACAAAAATTAGGCACATACATAAATGTGATCAGTCTCCTGGAATGAGCACTACAGACCTCCTAGCATGTGCCATTTCCATGCAAGAGAGCCTGTCTTTTAGACACCTGACCAGCCAACGCCTCCCTTCCTGGAGCACTTACTTCACATTCTGTTTTGCTCTTTGGTCCGATTGTCCCCCGAACACGCTCGGAAAGTGGAAGATGCTGGATGAAGGTGAACCCCGGTGGGACTGGAAAGAAAGCATCCTCCCTCTGGCCAAAGTTGAACTCAATGGCACAGTTCTTCACCAGGACGTGAGGAAAGAGTGCCTTGCCCCCCAAGACGTCCTTCCGCAGCCGGTATGCTACCCCCAGCCATTTCCCATTCTTCATGAAGGACATCTCAATCTCATCGCCACACTCAAAGTCCTAAGAACATGGAGAGAGTCATTTAGCTAAGGCTAAATACAGTGAGGACACACATTACAACGGTGGAGCAAGTGCCTGAAGATTTGGTGTTTTCCCTGAGACACCATGCAAACAATACTGTCCTCAGTATCACCCTAAAACCAGTACTCTGTTCATGCACAAGTTGTTTACAAAAACAAACGCAACTTGCAAAATACTACATGTCCGACTCACCAAAAGGCATGTGATTATGTCATTCTCAGTAAAGGTTTCACCATAATTTTCAAACTTGCAGTTGGTAGATTTCTTCCCAGTGCCTCCATAGCCGTAGGAAAAAGCCTCTTCACCTAATGGGGCAAACAAACCAGTGACATGAGGTATCAGTAATAGAAAGTGCATTTTATTGCCTGAAGCTGATATGCTAACTATAAGCCTGACTGGACTTATACACCCCTGTATTTTTTTCAGCAATACCAGTTGCCTGTCCATTTCTCTACCAAATTCAGAGTGCTGATTTGAATTTTTAAACCTATAAAGAATTGTCTCCATTCACACTTACCAAGGCATTTTTCAGGATGCCATCCAATGAATTATGGTAAATGATTACTTGAGATAGGGACTTTTCAGTGATGTTGTTCTGTTGTGGAATGGCCTTGCCCAAAGAGGCTCACCTGGTGCCTACATTATGGGCTTCCTGGTGCCAGATGTATTATTGGTGTTTGGCATTTTAATTTTCTCTCCTCCTCTGTTGTTTATTATTGACATAGTAAAGCACGGCTACTTTGTTGCTTTTTAAGATCTACATTGTTTGTAGAGTTTTTATCTATTTATAGCCAAAGAGTGCTGTTAACTTCAATGTATCCAAATCCTGTAACAAAGAGGATTTGGTACCATTTGGACCAGTAATAGGAATTCTTCCATTATTAAGGATTATCTTTGCACTGGACATGATCCTGCTCATCCTGTTTTCAGAAGTCGGATTCTAAAAGATTTCTTGTTTTCAGAAGTAACATGTTGCTTCTAGATACAATTTGACTCAACTGAACTTCAGGCACCATCTCAGATCTTCCTCCCTGTTATGGAGGTGTAGTAGAAATGCTCTTCTAAGGCTGCATCCACACGGCAGAAATACTGCAGTTTGACACTGCTTTAACTGCCATGGCTCAATGCTATGGAATTTGGAGATTTGTAGTTTGGTGAGATGTTTAGCTTTCACTGTCAGAGCTCTGGTGCCACAACATACTACAAATCCCAAAAAATCCACTGCCCTAAGGCATGGCAGTTAAAATGTTGTCAACCTGGATTATTTCTGCAATGTGGATGCAGCTTAAGAGGGCACTGGCCATCTGTGAATTTTACTCTTCTTAAAAACAATGTTTCAAATTCCACTCTCGGACTGATCACAGGGACTCTTCCAATTAGTGTAAACAATTGACTGTAGCTGGCTATTAGTACTTAAAAGTGAAGAACTATGCCTAGACCCATCAGCTGCAGTCTCTCATACCTAACTGAGTGCTGCATGTGTCCAGTGACCAGCCAATACGCACGACATGAGGATCAGGTTCCGTGGGAGGAAGATGCTTGACAGAGATCTCTTCATTGATCTGGGGACAAAAGAGAGGCATCTAGTCAGGAGAGATCTTGTAACCAGAATGAGTTCCACTACTGTTGTTGTTATTTTATGTATTTATATATTGCCTTCTACTCCCAAAAACAGGAACTTAAGGAAGGAGGGACTATGAAACAGTCTTTAGCAAAGGCAGCTTTAAAAGATTGCTCAGAAAATGCTTACTTACTGAATGAGGTTTTGAATTACTTCAAAGTCTTAGGATAATAATTTTATTAAAAAGCCCAAGGCTTCACCACAGAATTAATGCCAGCTAACTAAAAAGTCTAACTGGCACTGAACAAACTTTAGCTATCATAATAGCAAAATAAAAATATACGGTATCTATTTTCAGAAAAAGCAAGTCATTATGTAATGTTTAACTTAATTCTTTGGCACTTGCCTTCTTTAATGCTAATTTGTGTATAAAATTTAATTTAAAAGTGTAGCAGGAAATCGTAAAAGAATTAAAAACAACGAGGGCCCTATGCAGTTAACACAAACATCTCACCAGTGGCTACATTATATGTATGTAACATTTCACACTAACACCCCTTACATTTCTGCTGGTTTTTCCATGGCACGCTCTCTTACCTTCATTTCGTAGCAGATCCTCCCACGGCGTACCCCATATGTGGCTCGTGCACCTGACCAGAGATAAGCAAACCCTTCTATGGTCAGAGGGTAGCCACTGTATCGGTCACGGGCAACTTTGAAATGTAGGTCACAATTATCTGAAAGGGAAATGCAATGGGGGGGGGTGTCAAAGAAAGGTGGAAGAGCTTTTCAGCTATACAAACTCAAGAATCATAGAGTATGGGACGAAAAAGTATGTAAATGAGATCAGTTCTTTGAGGCAAACTGTTTGGAAGAACTATGTTTCTGTAACCCTGCAATTCCTCCCTTCTCTCCTTTCACTTGTTGCTACTGCTGTGGTTAGTCACTTGCCAAGCATTCCTTTGGCCCTACTACCACCCTTCTAACACATCATAGCAGCTGGATCTTTGAAGAAAATTGAAACCAAGATGAGAGAGGCTGTGACATATTATGTCTTTCTACAATACAAGTTAAGAGGTCTGATACAACTGAGGGATCCCCACAACTCACACGTATCAATGGCCACCAGAGTGTCATCGAAATCATCTTCGTCATCTTCAGCAGGTGGCTGAGGAGATCGGCCCCTAGAAAAAGAGAGAACATTGTAGAATCCATAAATCCACTGAGATTAAAATATGGGCTGAAGGGCAAGCACATAAGTTCACAAAGAATTGGGATCAGGAAATGCATGGAAGACAGTATGCTACTGGAAACCATCTCTAGCTAAATTCTTCAGGCTGATTTCTCTTGTTAATACTGTTGATAAGTAAAGGTCTACAGGGAAGTAACCAGAATCAAATTACATGGAAGTGTCATTATTTTTAGTTAAATAAAAATACCTCTATTGTAGAATTTACAGCTAAGGTATCAATCAAGAAACAGCCATATTAGAACCCTAATGTTCACTATACTGTACACTGAAACCTTTCTGAATTACTAAAATCCAGAGGTTAAAAAGGTATTTCTGAGACTGCAAAATGGCACAACGTATCTGCTTCTCACGGGGTTTAAGATTCCCCTGCCAAGGCTTTACTTCTAAACCTGGGTCCTCCCCATAATCTCTGGAGAAAGAGCAACACGCTACAGCTAACACAGCCCCCAAAGACTTGCCTAAACGCACCTCTTATCTTCTCTATGTTCATAATAGCCTCGTCCCCGTGACTCCTCAAATGGCCTCTTCCGGCCTTGTTGCTGCTGCTGCTGCTGCTGCCAGGACTGAGATGAATCTGAGGTGCCATAACTGGAAGGTGGTGCATTATAACTTGAAGCAGGAGCATTGTAGCCGGACGTGGAACTATTGTAGTTAGGAGTGTTGTAGTTAGGAGAGGGCCCAGTATAGCCAGGGGGAGGAGCATTGTAACCTGAGGACGGCATGTTGTAGCCAGGCATGGATTCCTCTTGTTTAAATTCTGTCTTCATTTCTGCAACCAAGCATAACAGATCACATTTAAACAAACAAGACGTCTCAATATGGAAGGCACAAATTAAAACAACACCTGCAGTTCATTACTAGAAGGTAGGAACCACTGTCTTAATCCCTACAGGAATCCTATTTAAGTCTTGATTTCCCAGGTGGCCTAGCTCTAGCACAACAATCATGTAAGATACTGCAGAAGAGAGCGTTAGCTCATCTGTTTGCAAGGAGCCTGATATCACTGGGACCTAGAGCCAGAATGAAAATGACGGACGATCTGCATCTGGGTGGTCCTCCAAAAATTGCTAGAATGCAACTCCTATAATCAGCAGAGTCAGTGCTAAGGGATACTGAGAGTTGCCATAGGACAACATTTAGAGGCCACACTTTGCCCAATTCCTGCCCTAAACAAATTACCAGTTCCTGGCATTTTCTCCCTATTATAAATCCCATCATTCCACAACCACAGCATGACACAGAACCTGAGACATGGGCAGACTGCAAATGGAGACTGCTTCTCCCATTGAATTCTACAGGAACAAATAAAAAGGTCTGAATCTAGAGCACAACCGGGAAGGGAGCAAACATCTGCCCTCATTGTAACAGTAGGATTAGGTCCAAGCCTAAATCTACTACAAAGAGTAGGCAGCGCTTTGCCTCCTCCCACTTAAACAAGTACATCCACTCTTACTAGGTGGCTTAGGCTACATTGAAAGACACATCAAAGGACCAATGTATGGCTCTTTATCGAGATGCTACATGGTGTCTGAACAACAGACAGGCCTTCTGTGCATGACCTGTTCAACCCAAGGTTGTGTACTTCACCAGTAATAGAACAAATGTGGCTGAGTACCCTTTAGCCCCGCAATCCAAAAAAATGCTACAAACAAATAAAAAGGTCTATTCCCGCAACCCCTCCAAAATGATATAAACAAATAAAAAGGTCTATCAGTAGCGCTATCCAAAACTTTTGTATCAAATCAATAGCTAACCACACACTGTTCAGTTGGTGAGTGAAGGCCAGGCATTTTCAAGATGTTCAACCGTACCTGAATGCAAGCCAGAATGATCTTGGTCTATAGGTGCCCTTTCATACACAGATTCCTCCTGTTTGATGTTGCAATGTTCAAAAGACTGGTATCCTTGCATGTCCTGGTGACTGTTGTCCTGGATGCCATCTTGAAACAAGAAATACAAGAACACAGTTCAGTGCCACTATTCTATCCCAAACCCCATTTTGAAGGGGACAGTGCATGCTTTTGAATTTCCTCACTGCCAATGGCAGATTCCGATAACCAAGAGACAAGCATTCAGGCCTAGCAAGGCTACCAAAGCTCTGTAAGAGGGCTGGGGGTTAGTTAATATCTTCAGCAGAAATAAGTGGGTGGTTATTTTTTCCTGGTGCGTGATAAAAAGTAGGGAGGTGGATGTTTGAAAGAAAGTCACCATACATCACAATGTCCAGAGGAAAAGATCTGCCTTAACATTCCTCCTCACATGCTATGATTGATTCTCCCCATCAATCCCAGTGATGTTTGGAAATAAGACACCTGAGGAAAAGCGTTATCACTTGGTTATTCCAAATATGTGAGCTTGGCCTAAGAAATGCAGGAGAAGAGAAAATGCTCCACGTCTTTCACACTATACAAAATAAGGCCCAAAACACACTGCAGAAATAACCCAGTCTGGGACTACGTTAACAGCCCTGGCTCAGTGCTAGGGAATCTTGGGAATGGTAGTTTATTGTGACAAAGAAGGCTACATGTCTCACAGAACTACAGTTCCCAGGATTCCCAAGCATTGAGTTAGGGCAGTTTAAGTGGATCTCAAATTGGATTATCTCTGCAGTATGTTTTGGACTTTCGATACTTTCATCAGGAATTGCTTTTCACTACTCAAACCTTGTACTGAGTCCTGAGCCTCCTTGGTGCTGTCCTACTGCCCTAGAAAAATCAACCAGCCTCATCTTTAAAGCACTACTTGGAGCAGGGCCAGGCTAGCAAAGGAAAATGATGTCCCATCCTTTGGGCGAAGGATGTACTGCCATGCGTCTTGTGTTTGAATGAAAAGCCTCGGTGAAGAGACGTTAAGACGTTATCCTTGGCCACAGTTACAGTACCTTAGCCACAAGTACACACACCATTTAATACACGACAAAAACGGCGCCACAGAGTTTACAACCAGACTTCCCTAGCGCTGAGCCAGGGCAGTTAAAGCAGTCTCATACTGGATTATCTCTGGAGTTTGTTTTGCCATCCCAGCATAGCGTTATTGCTTTGAGCGTTGGACTCTGGAGACCAGGATTTGAATCCTGAGCATGTAAACCCACTGGGTAAACCTCAGGCAAAAGTCACGCTCTCTCAGCCTCAGAGGGAAGTCAATGCGGCAAACCTCCGCTCTGAATAAATCTTGCCACAAAAACCGCATTGCAGGGCTGCCATAAGTTGGAAACAACTTGAAGGGACACAACAAGAACAGGAGCAGCAGCGGTCTGGGGCTGATGGGAGTTGCAACCCAATACCACATTGATAATAATAATAATAATAAGAAGAAGAAGCTAATAATAAAAGCCCATAAGGGAGGAATCACGGGACATACTCAAATGACGGTACTTGCTCATAGGACAACCCCGCTTGCCCATAGGGAAACATTGGAGAATACACATGCCCATAGGGCATTATAGGTGAATTACTTGTCCATAGGGAAGCACTGGAAAATGCTTGTCCATAGGGAAACATAGGGGAATACTTGCCCATAGGGAATCATTAGAGAACAGGAAAACATAGGGGGATACTTACTTATAAGGAAACATTGGGGAATACTTGTCCATAGAGAAACATTGACGAATATGTGCCCATAGGGCAACATTGGGGAATACCTGTCCATAGGGAAACACATTGGCGGATACTTGCCCATAGGGAATCATTGGAGAACAGGGGAATAGTTGCCCGTAGGAAAGTATAGGAGAACACTTGCCCATAAGGAAACACTGGGGAA
>NW_024802946.1:797789-948296 GCF_019175285.1 Sceloporus undulatus
TAGGGAAACATAAGGGAGTTGTTGCTCATATGGTGGAAAAACAGGGGGACGCTTGCCCATAGGGAAACACAGGCGAATACTTGTCCATAGAGAATCATTGGGGAATACTTGTCCATAGAGAATCATTGGGGAATACTTGGCCATAGAGAATCATTGGGGAATACTTGGCCATAGAGAATCATTGGGGAATACTTGTCCATAGAGAATCATTGGGGAATACTTGGCCATAGGGGAAACGGGGGAGCACTTCTTTATGGGGAATCACAGTCTCCTCCAAGGCTTCCCTATTTGTTTGCTGCGTCCCTGGAAGCATTGGCCCTCCAGAAGCGACAGACTACAACTCCCAGCATGCCTCGCCTCTGGCTGCGAAGGGGGAGAATGCTGGGAGTTGTAGTCCAGCAGGGGCAGCTGGAGGCGGCTCCATTCTCCCTTCCTCGCGGCTTACACTGTCCGTCGGAGAAGGGCTCCCTGCCCGACGGAGGCGGCGGCGCTCCCGCTCCTCCTCCTCCTCCGCGTCCCTGCTCCGCTTCGAGTGCCCCTTGCAGCCGTTCGGCCAGTTCGGCCTTCAGTCCCCGGGTGTCGAGGCCCCGGCGGCCGAGCTCGTCTTTCAGCTCGTTGACCCGCAGCCGCCTCACATCCATGGCCCGCCGCTCAGTCCGTTTGATGCGCGGCGGCCATCGAGGCTCCCGCTCCGGTCCCGGCTCAAAATGGCCGCCATCGCCCTCCTTCTCCTCCTCCTCCTCCTCGCAGGGCTATGCATCGGCCTCTTCCATTGGCCGCCCTTCAAAGCCGACGATGTAAACCGCATCCTGATTGGCTCATCGCCTTCCCTCCGTCTCCCGCTCGTTTCCCCCCGACTGTGAAAGAAGCTCGCTCATTGGTCAGAAATATGGGTCAATCTATAAAGAGCGTTCTGATTGGTTGGACCAAATCCCTGCCTCCTCCCTATGAAAGATTTGATTGACAAACCATGAGCGGCCAATCACAACTCTTGTACCTTTATGCCTTCTCATTGGTTGAACTCTGGGTTTGTTTGCGGAAAGGTTTCTATCCGCCTTTCCTATTGGCTGAGCCTTGCATTTATTTGTGCGTAGCAATGCCTTCGCCTCAGTATTTGTAACAGGCCCAAAACGCAACGCAGGAATGGTCCAATGAGAGCGCTTTAAACTGCCCTGGGGTATTCTGGGAACTGTAGTTTTGTGAGACATTTAGCCTTCTCTGTCAGAGAACTCTAGTGCCATATTAAACTACAAATCCCAGGGTCCCCTAGAACTGAGCCAGAATAGTTAAAGTGGTCTCAAACTGGATTATTTCTGCAGTATGTTTTGAACCATAGCATCCTAGACTTGGAAGGAACCTCAAGGGCCATCCCTTCCAACCCCATTCTGCCATGCAGGAACTCTCACTCAAAGCACACCTGACAGAGGGCCATCCAGCCTCTGCTTAAAGGCCTCCAAAGAAGGAGACTCCACTACACTCCAAGATTATATATTCCACTGTTGAACAGCCCTTACTCTCAGGAGGTTCTTCCTAATATTGAGGCGGAATCTCTTTTCCTGTGGTATTAAACCATTGCTCCAGGTCTTATTCTCTGGAGCAGCAGGAATCAAGCTTGCTTCCTCCTCAATATGACATCCCTTCAAGTATTTAAACAGGGTCACCTCTTAACCTTCTCTTCTCCTAAACATCCCCAGCTCTCTAAGTCTCTCCTCATAGGGCTTTATGGTTTCCAGACCCTTCGCCATTTTGGTCACTCTCCTCTGAACCTGCTCCAAGTTTGTCGACTCAACATCCTTTTTGAATTGTGGGGCCCAATGTCTGGAAACCATGAAGCCTTATGAGGAGAGATGTAGGGAGCTGGGGATGTTTAGCCTGGAGAAGAGACGGTTAAGAGAGGATATGATAGCCCTGTTTAAATATTTGAAGAGTTGTCATATTGAGGAGGGAGCAAGCTTGTTTTCTGCTGCTCCAGAGAATAGGACACAATGGAGCAATGGGTTAAAACTACAGGAAAAGAGGTTCCCCCTAAACATTGGGAGGAACATCCTGACAGTTAGAGCTCTTTGACAGTGGAAGATGCTGCATAGGAAGGTGATGGTGCCTCCTTCCTTTGAGGTCTTTAATCAGAGGCCGGATGGTAATCTATTGGGAGTGGTTTGATTGAGAGTTCCTGCATGGCAGAATGGGGTTGGACTGGATGGCCCTTCTTGGGGTCTCTTCCAACTCTAGGATTCTATAAGCCTGCTCCATCCTCAACGTGACACTACTTCAAATAACGGCTATGACTCCAGTTCTACGAAATCCTGAGATTTGTAAGCTGGTGAAATAATTGGATAAAGAAGTCTAAGTATCTCATAAAACTACAAATCCCAGGATATTGTAGGACGTTACTATGACCAAGGGGTATGAGACTGATATAACTGTGCAGTTTGGAGCCATCACACCAGAAAGTTATGATGAATCAAGTTCCACCCTGCAAGTCTGCAATGCAAATATTTGACCACCAGAAGGCAGCTGTGTGCCACACAAGCCAGAAATGAGTCTGGTTTCCAAACCTGTTCCACTTCCATCCTTAAAAAAGGTTTGGAAAATATAAAGTGAATTTGCTACAACTCCAATGGGACCGCATATAAAAAAAAAAAAAACTATCAAAATTAAATGTTTAAAAGATGCACTGTGCAGAAAGGCAAGATAGTGGAGGAAAAAGGATCAGACGTGCCACTTCTGTGTTGTGATGTAGACAAAAATTGTGCATTGCCCCTTGGGGGATATAGCATGGCATCATTGGCATCTTTTTTGAAACGTAATTGTAATACCATTGCCATTAAACTATACAGTGGGCCCTTGTTATCAGATAGGTTTGGTTCCAAGACCCTCCATGGCCACCAAAATCCGCGTCCGATTAAACAGAAGGGATATTAAACACAATGGATAGTAAACATCCTATTAAACACAATGGATAGTAAAATGAGGTCCCTTATATAAAATAGCAAAATGTTCTTTCCTATGAATAACTGTTCCCATCTTGCTTGCACTCTGATGCCGCTTGGTATCCTGGTATTGCTTGGCCCAGGCTGCATCTGCACTGAAGAAATAACGCTGTTTGACACCCACTTTAACTGCCAATGTAATGGAAATCTGGGACTTATAGTTTTGGAAGATATTTAGCCTTCCCGTGCTGTAATCCAACTACAAATACCAGGTTTCCATCGCACGCTGTGGCAGTTAAAGCGGTGTCAAACTGCATTGTTTCTGCAGTGCAAACGCAGCCCCCAAAATGTCAGAGGGTACGTGTCACTCTCCATCCAGACACTCCATCTCCTACTCTTGGATGGCCCATATATTTTGCAGCCCATCTTTTCCCCATCCATTTGGAGAGACAGCAGGGGAAACACAGAGAGGCATTTGTGACGGAGGGGTTAAGCCTATTCCTTCCTCAAGTGTTGGGTACAATGGCAAAAGGGGCTTAATTCCTTGCCCCTGATTAAGAGACAGAGAGCGAGAGATGCTTGTGGTGGGGACAGATCCCCCTTTCAATGGCCTGCCTTGTTCTCTGTTACTCACTTGAACTGAGACATCAACAATGAAGCAGGCCAACCCTGAATGTGCCCATTGAATCGCCCTCCGCTTTGCTGGCGGCTGGGGGCACAGTCTGGAACTTGTGTCCCCTTCCCATTTTGCCGGCTTCCAGGAATAAACAGCCCCTTAAAACAATCCCTTCTAGCTGGGATTGAAGTCATGGGAGAGAAAGGCTGAGGCTGTGGCCTCCTGGGATTCAAAGATACAGCAGTGTTAGTCTGTAAAATCAGTATGTAGAGAGATCGTGTAGTAGTCCCTTTGAGGCGAACTGAAAGAAAGAATTAAGCAGCATGAGCTTTCATAGACTTAACTCTACTTCCTCGGGTGCATTTGGTGGAGTGAAAAGTCAGGAACAGACTTATATACATGGCTTTCCACTCCAAATGCATCTAAGGAAGTGGACTTTAGTCTATGAGAGCTCATGCTACCAACCTCTTTCTTTCAGTTAGTCTCAAAGGTGCAACAAGATCTCTCTACATACTACCTCCTGTGATTGTGTGAATAACCCAGGGCAGGATACCCAGAACAGCCTTCTGTCAACCTGTCCAAATGCAAGCAGAGCTGCCCACAGAGAAAACCCCATAATAGCTTTGTCTGCGGGTCTCCATAAGTCAGAAACAACTTTAAGGTACACAACAACAACAAAGCTGGCCACCCAACTAACAGCAGGGTTGCCAGTTCATGATTATTCCAGGCCCTGAGTATTCAGAGCCAAAACCTGAGACCTACATACATTACTTGGTCATACCATTCAGTGTTATGCATGAAGTACTAACTGCAGTTGCTCATCCCATTACGGAGACTTATTTAATCTAGTCAACCTGAAGTCTTAATACCAGATAAAGGCACCAGATCACATCTGATATCGGAAGCTAAGCAGGGTCAGCTCCGGTTGGGAGTACCAACAGGGCGATTTTGGGCAAGGCATATTCTCTGAGTCTTAGAGAAAGGAAAGGGCAAACCCTCTCTGAAACTTTGTCAAGAAAACATCATGTTTGGGTCACCTTAGGGTTGCTATAAAGTCAGAAATGACTTGAAGGTGCACAACAGCAACAACAGCTTTTCATACAGAATAGCATCAGGATCAAACAGTATCCCAGTCAACATGTCTATAGATTGTTATGCAACAAAGGCAGCCACATACATGTTTGTGGCAGAAATTATTTTAACTGGACACACAAGGATGCTGAACTTGACACTTTATCCAAGCAAAAGGCATTCAAGCACCTCTCCCTAGGCATCTTAAAGTGTCCCCTTTCAAGGAATTAGTTCCAGATTGATCCCATTTTTAATATGAAAATTTTATTTACTGTATAAGCAAAATATATCACAGAGCACTCTCTCTTTCTCTCTCTAAAAACAGACCTTGCCCTGAGAGGGAAATGTGTTTGTACAAAATTATGGGAGTGGAGGGGGGGGGCATTTCATATACAGCATTTGTTTTTTAAAAAAGTATATACATACATATATTTATATATTTATATATAAAAACATTTCATTAAAAAAAGGATCTGCAATGGGATAAAAACCAAATACGTGGATAGTTTTGCAGGCACATCAGTGTAGCAGATGCAAAGAGAAGGCCTTGATTTCAACATAAGGAGCACTTGAGGGAACAAGGCAAGGAAAACCTTCGGAGCTCAGAGTCCTTGAGCAAAGTGTGATGAATGTGTCGGCAAATGGGGTGGAAAACATGATCTGACACTGAAAGAGCATTGCTGAAAATATGATTCAGATGATGATGATGATGCATTGATTTCTGAAGAAAGGTGGTGGCCAAGTGTTTTGGCAGGCTTGCCCCAAGTTAAGCCCTGATGGGAAAGCAGGAATCCTTGAGTCAGACCTGTGGCTCAAGAAGGCAATGGAGAGCTGACCCCTTCCTCATCCTTTTTCCCAGCCTGGCTCTGAGACATGTGAAATCATGGCCTCATTCCCACCACCTTTTAAACCGGATCGCTATTCAATTTGAACCAATTCAAATGACCCTGGTTCCCACTTAAATCAAATCGCTGAAGCAATTCGGCGAGAGGGGCCATGCACTACACAACCTGCGTCTTTTTGACGCTGATGTTTTCCGTGTCTTTTTGGATAAATTGATTCTGCGCAAGGGTGAACCAGATGCAGATCGTAATCGGTTTAAATTTACCCCTTGGCCGGCTGGAGCGGGTCCATTTTGAATTGATTCATTCGTGAATGTTGAACCACAAGTGGGTTGTTTTACAGGGAGGAAAATGTGATCGGGGCAAATGCATTGGGAACCAAATGTAGCGGGAAAGAAAAATTGTGCAGAAAAGTGCAAACTAGGCAATAGGTTCTCAGAGAGCTAAAAGCAACGGACAGATTTTTCTTTTCTTCCCCACCATTGAATAGGTATCGCAGGTGAATACAAAAACCTGCCACACCTGGAGTCAAACTGGGATGAGCGTACAAACTGGGAGCACCCATCCTTTTGTAAACCAGCTTCAGCTCTAGGCGGAAAAAAAGCCTGCAAAGTGTTTTCAGCCAAAGTGACTTTGAATATGCAATAAGAAATTGCAAGTATGTGCTATCAACCTACTATTCAGTGGCTTTTACTGCTAAGAAGTTGCCAGATGGGATAAGAGGCAATGAGCCATTATAGCAAGGCTGCTGGAGTAAGCAATTCTACCCTGTCATTCCTCTGAGATCGAACGGTGAATTTATTCTGAATTACTGATTTGCAAGAGATTGTGGAAACTTCCAAGGCAGCATCCCCAGATGAAAACGTCCTCCATCAAGAGACCGTGAAGTTGGCATGATTTATCATAAAATCAATGGGGAGTTTCTAAAATGAGAAATAGGTTTCTTCTCCGGTGGGCAATGGTGGCCATGTATGCTAGAGCACCAAGTGGGGCTTCTTTCCGTTTTGTATCCCTTCCACTTATTTCCATGGAAAGCTGAACTGGATTCTCACGAAAACCTCACTGAATGGGATGATGGAAGA
This sequence comes from Sceloporus undulatus, assembly GCF_019175285.1. NCBI lineage: Eukaryota > Metazoa > Chordata > Lepidosauria > Squamata > Phrynosomatidae > Sceloporus > Sceloporus undulatus. Next base: position 804,331 of record NW_024802946.1, read on the forward strand.
TTTCGAAGAAGGACTCAGAACTGAACTCTGAAGTTTTTATCTACCTCTTTGTTCCAACTAGAGAGGAGAAAGGCTGAATGTGACCAAGCTAAAGGCCTCCAACATCTGCATGACAAGCAGAAAAGGAAAGTGCACCTATTGTGCTTTCACCTGTTTACAGTTGCTAAAGACACTAGTGTCTTTGCCAATAAAAGGAAGAAGAAAGAAGTGGCAACTTTAGATTTTCCAGCAGTTTGCTAACTAAGAGGCAGGCTCTAGCTTAGTTCAGTGGTCCAACAATAACCCCAGACAGAAGGGAGAGAAATGTTAGGATGCATTTTAATCGCACCCATCTATGGGCATCTCTCAGGTAGAAGAGACCAACCTTGGCAGTGAAACAGCTGGCAGTGAAACAAGGAAGGGGGAACTGGAAGGGGAAGGCAGGCATGGCTTTCATATATATATATATATATATGGTCCCACACATTTTTTTTAGCAGACTCTGCCCCTGCATCTTTGATACCAGCTGCACAGAAATTTCACAGGCAATGCTTTTCCGCAGCGAAGCAACTCCATGCCAGGAAAAATGTCACCCATGCAATTACTGTGCATCACCCCTGTCATGAAAGGCACCGAAACAGAGCCACAAATATAATCCCCCAAAGATTACAATCCTCGTACCTCTGAGCTGGTGGGAGCCAGCTCAGTTTGGACTGCACCATATAGAAAGGTGGGGAGAAATTAGGGCTCAAACCTCCAAGATTCCTTTTCTTGGATTGCTCTGCATGGTCTTCCCCACTTTACCATCTCCCCCGTAACCTGAGAAGGGCTTTTCCCACACCTGCAGCCTCTGTATTGTGGCATCAAGCATTGTTTCTCCCTTGTGTTGGAGATGTGGGCAGGAATCCCCAAATTGTTGTAGGGTGGGGTATGGTGTTGGCCACGACACATACTCAGGGGCCAGTCTTTTCAAAAAAACCCACCTTAAAAAGGAGGAATAAGCCAGGGAAACAGAGGGAAAGAAAGGTTGGCAGAATGGAAGCAGTGGTTCATTTTGGATAGGAAGTGTGTGTCTCAGTTGTGGGGTACTTAATAAATCCCTTCCCCTCAGCAAGGGGGCATTCTGGATCCCATAAGGGCTGTTGTTGTTGTTGTTTGCAAACTCCCTTCCCCAACAACTAAACACCTTCACCCTCCTTAGGCTCCTTCTTCCGTGGCGGCACAACTGGGGGGGCTCTGTGAGGAGTCGGCTGCTCTCGTGTGGAGTGGGGCACATCACATAGCGTCCTACGCCTTGGGGCTGATGAACCTCAGCAGCCGTCACCACCGGCTTCAGTGACTGGATTTCCTTCGCCGAAACCTCCTCGGAGCCCAAGCCACCGACAGCTCCCAGCTCCGCTTCCCCGGGGGCCACCCCGTCATCCATGTTGACGTAGAGGATCTCCTCGGGGTCCTTGGCGGGTGGGAGAGACTTGAGGATCTTCTCCAGCTCGTTGTGCAGGACCTCAAAGCTGGGCCGGTCCCGGGGGTTGAGAGTCCAGCAGCTCAGCATCAGCTCATACCTGTGTGGGCAAGACAGAAAGGTCACCCATTGTACAAAGGACTAGAAAATAAAATGACTATATATCTGTATTGAAATAATCCCCTCTAGTGTCAGTTTATTGATCGTCTGTTGGGGGGAAACTCAATAGGTAAGGGAATTAATGGATTATGCGGTAGGAAATTATGGGAATTTCACAGAACCTGTCCATGACCTTAAGGAAGAATGATGGCACTACTTACAAGCCATCCAGGCAGTCGATGGGCTGCTTCAGACGGTTGCCTTGGCGCAGGTAGTCATAAATCTCACTGTTTTCCACACCTGGATATGGCGTCTGGCCACGTGTTGCAATTTCCCACATAGTAACACCAAATGACCACTACAAGGATTAGAGAAAAGGTGTGAGATAAGCAGAAAAACAGCCCACAAGCCAAACATAAAATCCAGCTTTTTCCTTTGATCTAGAGCCGGGGAGGAAAGAGTGCAGCCCATGGTCTTCTCAGGGCCATTTTTTAAAGGCATTTTTAAATAATGGGGGGAAAACCCAATTCAATTGCCTGCAAGTTCCTTCTAGTTGGCTTGGGGACATTTCCATCACGTTTTGCCCTCTTTGGGCCATTTTAGGCACATGAGATGCTCTTTTCTAAATGAGGATGAAAACAGAAAGGTATCTCCTAAGCCTAAAATGGCCCAGGGGTCTGCAAAAACATGGCAAAAATGTTCCCCATCTCCCCTAGAAGGCATTGGGGAAATTTGGGGACAATATATTTGCATGCGTGGGGTATGTGTGATCTTCCTAGCCTCCTGCAGTTACTTATCTAGAGTAGTCTAGAGTATCTAGTCTAGAGATGGAAGTAATCCATCCCTCAAGATGCTGTTGGAATGCAACTCCCATCTATCATCATTCCTCATCACTGTCTCTGCTTGCAAGGCCTGCTTGGAGCTGTGGTATAGATGCAAAGCTTGTAGATTTTACATTTTTGGACCACAGTGCATGTCCAAATGCATCTAAAGAAGTGGACTTAAGTCTATGAAAGCTCATGCTGCCAACTTCTTTCTTTCAGTTAATCTCAAAGGAGCTACAAGATCTCTCTACATACTTAGACTACACTATTCAGAACTGTCTAGACAGCTCTTTGTGGCTTCTCATTGGCTTTTGAAGGCAATGGTGAAAGGTGAAGACCCCATCATTTGGCTCACCACATCACTCTTGATGGTGTAGACGCGATCTGCCAAACTCTCAATGGCAATCCACTTGACAGGCATCTTGGAGATGCGGCCTTGCCGGTAGTAATCCCCATTGTAGATCTTCTTAGAGAGACCAAAGTCAGCCACGCAAGCGGTCATGCTCTCATTCAACCTAGTGCAGGAGACAGGTTACATGTCAGTGTCTGAGATGCTAGTGAAAGAAACATTTTGGACAGGATGAACCCAAGACTACCACGTGTTGCTCATGCCACCTCCCAGCCTCCGTTGGCATCTCTGATTTTCTTTAACCCTCCCTTTTGCCTGTTTCCAATGTTACACACTCACATGCAGTTGCGAGCCGCAAGGTCACGATGTATGAAGTTCTTGCTGCTGAGATACTCCATCCCGCTAGCAATGTCTGTCATGAACTTGACCAGCGTCTGTGTGGGCAGGTACTGGAGGGCAAGGAGAGGAAAACCACAATTAGACACAGGGAAGGCTTCCACTGGAGGCCCTGCCCAGATCAGGAGTGGACAACTTCACCAGGTATACAGGTTGGATGGGCTGATATCTCACTATAAGGCAGCTTTCTGTATCCTGTCCTAACACAAGAAGGCTCTTATGGCTACTTGCCATAACTTAGGACATTACATGTGATTCCTCCACTTTTCGCACAACATCAGCATTCAACAGTTGCTGACCAGTTATCCTATCGTTGTTATTTCCTTCCTCTCCCATCATCTTTTCCTATACAGAGTGCATTCCCTAGCTCCTGGCATTTGCCTGTCCTTGCCGTAGTTCAACAAAATGCTGCCAAAAAATTATATATATATATATATATATATATATATATATATTGCTTCATGTACTTTTTATATATTTTCCAAGAGTGGAATCTTTCTTCAGCAAATACAGGATAGAGAAAGGGCAAGAAATGGGTGCATGTGGACTCTCCTGCTAGTGGCCAATCTTTTAGGACCTGCTTTTGATCTGGCCTACCTGTCTAAATCTAGGGTACCATCTGCACAGAACAAATGCTGAATTCTGTCTCCTTGCTATGAATGCAGGTAACTGACCCAGGCCCTGGTGGTCTTGGATCCAGAGATCTGGTGTCTGAATCTCAGCAAGAGATGTCTTCACATATTTATAACTTACCAATGGGCTATCTCCAAGACGGGAGTATAGGAGGAAACTGTGGAGGTCACCATGTTTCATGAAGGGCAAGATTACAACAGGAGAGGGATATCCTTCACTCTCTGTGTTCTGCAAACAGACGCCTGAAAGAAAGAAGTGGCGTCGATCTGAATTATTTCTCCAGGGCAGATGCAGCCTTAGGAACCCACTGTGTGAAGGGAGAGGGATGTGTTTGGCTCAACAGGTGGCATGTTGCACAAGGCCAGACACTGTGCTACTGGGGATTATCACACGGGGGAAAGGATGTCCTTTTCCTGTCCTTATCGCACAGTCATGCAAAGATTATCCTAGGATGTCTCGCTTATCTGGACATTTTCCCATTAATGAAATGGAATTGTCTGTGATTGCGCAAACGACTATCATACGATGTTGCACTTATCCTGTAATTATCCTGACAGTGAAGTGGAATTGTCCTGTCATTTTTCATTAATGGCAGTCTCCATTATTCACAAGTGACAGGATAATTCCACTTCATTGACAGGATAATGATGGGACAAACGCGACGTTTGTGATACTCTTTTGGGCAATCATGTGATAAGGATGGGAACAATCCACCTCGCTCCCATCCTTCTCCCCTACAGTGGATGTAATCTCCACTGCTACCTCCCTACCAGAGCACTATAACTCCCAGTACCCCTAGCTAGGACTGCAACTCTCCAAATTCCCATAGCCAGTGGAATCTAGGAATTGTAGCCCAAAAAGGAACTTTCTCAAGCAATGATCCTTGTAAAATGAAAGGACAAAAGCAAGAGGCATTCCCATCCCACCCTTGTGCATTCACACTATGATTTCCCAGCTCGCCCTTGTGTTTCACACCTGTCCCCAAACCTCCCCTCCTTGCCCAGGGGTTCTCCCTGTGAGAACTGCCCTTCTTGTGGCCTCCTAGGCAGTAACACTTTCGGTGAACAATATTTTTATTTCTCCCCTGATGTAAACCAGAAGAGTGGGAGGTGGGGACAGTGTGACCCATCCTGCCTTGGTGCCTTGCAAGCTTCTAAGCAAGGATGTTTTGCATTAGTGGAGCTTCCGCCCACCCAGCCCTGGCTCCGTCAGAGCTCCCAGCATCCTTGCCAACATCTGTTTTCCCAAGAAGTCTTTCCTCCTCTCCTTCTTTCGGAGGCCTCTTCCCTAGGGACCATCCCTCCATTTTCCTTCTCCTCCTCCACCGTTCCCTAAAGTCCAAAGGCTGTTTCCTCTCTTTCATTTTTTCCCAGGCTCCAGCCGACAGAGTCCTCTTTCCCAATACAGACTGAGCATCCAGCTCACCAAATTGGGTTGACTCACAAGCCGGGCACCAAATGTAAGCAGAGATATTGGTGCATGGATGGCTCTCTCCTAGGCTCTATTCAGTTGTTTTTATTTTTGTGTGACTGTCCAAAAAATATCACTAACACATTCAGGTCTTGTTGTTCACACTATTTTTTAAAATCGGAACTGCATCTAAGCGCATCTCTGCCAGATTTGTTGCTCATAAGTGTCAGCATTCGAATAAAGATGGCTTCCAAAGCACCACAACGTTCCTTTTGCAGCACTACAACACCCACCGGCTTCCAATATTTGCTTTCTCGCACTTATGGGGATGATGGGAATGTATTTGACATACATTATAAGCATGCAGAGTTTTACCCAGGTTTATCCCAGGTCTATTAAAAAACAAAAAACAGACTGATTTTGGGTTAAGTAGTTTCCCAACTTAATTGAATGCATTCAATTCATGCCCAGAGAAACCAGAAAGTTCAGGAAAAATTTAAAGAGTAAAAGAGTAAACACTGTATGCAAACAAGTAAAGAGTAAGTTTAAAAAGTAGTATGCAAAAGGAAAAGTGGGCAATTGTTGGTTTGCAGGAAAAAGCATAGATAAAAATGGTGGAAGTGTTGTGGATGTTCTAGACCTAACTGGGGTGTGTGTATGTGTTCCATAATAGTATCCTTATGTAATGTGTAATTGCACAATTGCACAATTATGACTTTCTTTGTTGCGTTGTTTCTAAAAACATCACTCACGGAGCAAACAGGGGCAGTATAAATGGTATTTGCATATTTTAAGTGCAAAAAAGCAAACAAGGGGCTTGTATTGCTGGCTGGGGGTTCTGGGATTTGTAGTCCGAAAAGGAACTTTGTAATGTTTTAGTAGGGATGCAGCAGTGTCTGGCCTTTTGCAGTGTACCATACGATAAGTGATGATGTGAAAGAGCACACTGCTAGTCTGCTACCTTCCAGGATACAGGAAACACAGTTTTTAAGACGTGACATAAAACAACCGACTAGTGTGAGAAGCACCTTAGATGTGAACCCCGCTCCAATGAAAATGTCCACTTTACATTCACCCTTCATGTGGCACAGCTAAAAGGCAAGAGACAGTGACATATTCCCCCTCCTCTTACCAATCAGCTTCATGACATTGGGGTGGTCAAAGTCCTTCATGCAGACGGCCTCGCTGAGAAAATCCTCCATCTCGCTTCGGGTGCAGATGGCAACTGCAGGTCGAAGAAGGTTAGGAGTGTGAGCATGTTGGGGCTCAGAGAGCAAAATCGGTTTGCCATATTTGAGACAGTCTGAGGATCCAGAACATGTGAAGTGATAGCATGAGACGAGAATTCCTCTGAGTCTGGACAGAGTGTTCATTCATCACCTGCACACCTGGCAGTGGCTTTTTGGATTGGGGATCATAAAAAGGTGGCTTACACTGAGTCAGAGCCTTGGTCCATTGTAGCTAAGGACTGAGTGCATTGACTGTGGACTTTGCACGTGTGTGTGTGTGTGTGTGTGTGTGAAAACTTCCAGGAAAAAAAATACTGTTGTTTGTTGTGGGTTCTCTAAAGATGCCAACCACAGATGCTGGCAAAACATCAGGAATAACCTCTTCTAGAACATGGCCACATAGCCCCAAAAACCCACAGAAAACTATGGATGTCAGCCATGAAAGCCTTCGACTTCACATTAAAAATAATGTTTCTTGCTCTCTACTTTCTCAAGTGGCGATATGTTTCGGCACATTAGGGTCACTGCCACACTGCAGAATTAATGCAGTTTGACATTGCTTTAAGTTTCATGGCACTATCCTATGGAATCCTGGGGGATTGTAGTTTGTTGTGGCATCAGAGCTGTCAGAAGACTAAATATCACACAAAGCTACATATCCCAGAATGCCATAGCACTCAGCCATGGCAGTTAAAGCTGCATCAAATGGCATTAATTCTGCAGTGTAGATGCAGCTTAAGTTTGACTTGGGAAGAAGGGAATAGTAGAATCAGTCTTCAATAAGTAGAATGAAGGAACCATTTTAATTTTTCAGGGATTACCAGAGCCTGCATTTTGCCCCCAGCCTTGGAAGATGTGAAGTTATGGAAAGGGGAAGGAGCCTCTGAGCATATGCAGAGTGAAATCTTGTGATGTTCACAGCTGGAAGCTATCCGTTCTAAAGACAAGGGGGATGTTTCGGGAAGCTTTATCCAGAGCTTGGAAAGGTTAGGATTTTGGACTTCTAGAATCCCACATTCAGTATGGCCACTGCAATCCAAAAATGTACCTTTATCAGACTCTGGTTTCAGCCTCAACATGTGTCCTGCTTAGAATAAAAGGGTTGTTCCAGAACCATCAATGGAGGACCTTTGGAAAGGCCTGAAGGATTAGAAAATGGACACTTCTCTTCTTCCTACTTACTCTTCATGGTCTTAACAGCAACCTTAAGAACTGCTCCATCTTGGCTGAGTTGCCCCTCCATGACAGAACCAAATTCTCCTGCAGTGACCAAAAAGAAAAGCGAAGGCTTGTGAACAAGACAACAAGTATAAGAAATGTGAAATATCCTATTTATCCTGTTGTTCCTCCATGGATCTCAAGGCAGTCCTGGTTTCTTTCTCCTCCTCCCACTTTCCCCTGTTGTCCATGGATTACTTCAATTGCTGCAAACTTGAGTTCAAAGTACAAAAATAATTTGCGGTCAAATTAACCCAAGAGAGGAAGAGGTGAAATCTTGCTCTTCCCAATAGGCTCAGGCCAAGCAAACTGCTGCAGCTTGTGTGTTCCTCCTCATAAAGAACTTTTGCCACCTTGCCAAAGTCTGATTTTGTTGGCCACATATGTCCTGATTTTCATCTGTAAAAATTTGGAAGGTATGGGGTTGCCGTAAATCAACAGGCAACCTGAAAGCATACACACACACATACACACATATATATATCCACACACAGACACACAAACAACCCAGGCTTCAAATAATCTAGTCAGCACTGGTGGCTAGGAAATCAGCCCTGGGAAGCTAAAGACATTTTGCCAAAATTGCTTCTCCTTTTTCGGTTTAGGCAGCCTATCATTAATCTGGCCTGATAGTAAACCATTTTTTTATCTCTTGTAATGTTAGTGGAAGCTTCTGTTGCTTAAACAAAACATGCCAGGAATGTAAAGGGAAAGAAAGAACGCTCTACTCTGACAAGCATGTCCCCCACAAGACCTCCCCAAAACATCTCAAATTCCCATCTATCTCTATCCTTTCCAACGCAGCAGATGCAAACACATCCACGATGGAAGCAAAACACAATTGCATTGGATAGCTCCCATGCCTAAGAACCAGAAACTGCGAGGGATGCGGGTGGCTGTTGATCTTGCAAAGCAAGCTAAAAACAACAGATTTCTATAATGCCAAAACCATTTCTAGCCAAGCTATGAACAAGTCAAGAGGCAACTGTAGATGTATTTATGGGTAACTGATAACACAGCTACTGTTAGTCCTCTCACTGGACTTTCAAATCAGATCAAGGTTGGGGGATTCTGGAAGCTGTAGTCCAAAATGTAAATTTCCAGGCTCTAGGAGAAAGAGCATTTTGCTGTCATTGGGTGCCTTTAAGTCATTTCCAACTTAGGGCGAACCTAACTATCCTGGGGTTTTCTTGGCAGGTTTCTTCAGAGCATGCCCATTTTAAAAAGACAGAATAGCTGCACATAGTGGGAATGCTAGCAGTAGAGTGGCAGAGCATTGAAAAGTTACTTATTTGGGTTACAGCTCCCAGAATCTCCTCCAACCGGCACAGTCTTGGGGAAAGAAGTCTAAACTCTGATGGTATGCCTTCTGAAAATCAGATGCTGAGTCTTGCCTTCTAAACTACTGCCTTCATGCTCTGCTTGTAGGCTTCCCAGAGGTATCTATAACTATCCAATGTTGGATGCTGGATGCTAGATTAAATTACTCCTTTGCTTGATCCAGCAGGGCTCTTCTTATATTCTTCAGTGTAAGGAACAAGCCAAAAGGAGAAGCAAAATTCTCCCCCACCCTAAAAAGCTGCAAGATGTGGAAAGAGGCCATTGATCTAACTCTCGATAGTCTACATCTGGAGGATCATGCAGAGTTTGCCCTGGCAAAAACAAAGGCATCTGGATGGATAGGAAATGCAGACAGGTGGGAAAGCCATCTTCCCCGCTCCCCTCTTGGGGCAGAAGAACATGAGTCTTGTAAGGGTTTCCGCACGCGACGCAGCCCCTTGAAGAGCAGAGCCAACTGCTGACATTTCGGGGCCAGTTAAGACTTTCCATGTCTGACTCAGTCTGGCTGCTGCTGCTACTCTTGCTTGCTGAAATCTAGGGCATTCAAAGGACAAATCCAGATGAGAGATCTGTGTTAAAACTCAATGCTTCTCCTTACCATACCAGACCCAAACAACACTGCAGAGAGCTGAGGGGATCACATACATCCCGAAGGACTGACACATGACCCTCCAGATTTTGTGGGACAACCCGTTCCCATCAACCCTAGCCACCATAGCCAATGGTAAGGGATTATGGGCTCTGAAGTTCAACAACATTTGGGAAAGCCACAAGTTGCCCACATCTTCATCAGGGATGTTAGGCTTAGAACCTTTTGCTGATGCCAGGCATCCACCAAGGAAAATTGTATTTGTAATACACAAAAATAACTTTTCCAAGCTCTGGCTGGCATCCTGTTAGTGGCATATATACATGTGTACGTTTCCCTTAAGTGTGCATATGCCCTTTTCAGGTGCTGCAAAAATGGTTATCTCTTCGTCTCCATGTAGCACCCGAAGCATCTCCCCCAAGACTTATTATCGATGTGCTGGCAATTTCCCATACACATTGTGACAGGTCAAGATCAGAGAAGCATCTGGCTATATCACCCTAGTGCTAGACACAAAATGATTTCGGTAGCACTGAGACGTCCAGAGAAACCTGGCACATTTTACATCTGGCTACAGGGAGGGACAAAACCAAATGTTCCTCTGATCCAGCTTGCTTCCGGTGTGGCACAGAAAGGCCATGTGAGCTTCAAAGGCTTTATGGTAAGTCCAGGAGATATTATATGGCTCAGCCTAGCATAGCTTCACATGCAGAGCTACTCTGCTATGATGAGCCATGTCTCTGATAGTATATCCTCTGAATATCAGACATTGAATATGGGGTTGGATGGGGACAAATGAACTGAAGCAAAAGCAAAGCACGGAAGCAATGCATATAGTGAGTCACAAGGAAAATGCTTCTGACCATTTGCAAAGCACTATACCTGTCTCCACTGACAAGCTAAAAGTCACTCAATCCAGTCAGGGTTTGAGATCAAATCTTTTAAATCCTCAGTGGTGATAAAGTTTAATTTGGATTTGAACAACTCTTCATTAACTGATTTTTGAGACAGGAGACTTGCAAAAGCTAGTTTTGGGGACTATAACGTCCAGGATCCTTCAGCCAGCAAGGTTACACAGCCATGTTGGCAAGAGGATTTGGAATTGTAGTCCAAATAAATTACTCTACCAGTCTCTGAGGCGCTACCACTAACACTCAAAAAGTAGTCCTTCTACTCTACTTAATAGATTTCCTCCCCCCCCCCTTCCTGGCTATTTAAAAAAAGACAATGTTGTGGGAAAACATGGAATGGCCGCAAACTGAGAACATCATCTGTGTCTCCACAAAATTCTATGAATGAAGCAGTACAATTTCACAATAAAACCACATCTGGAAGCTCCCTTAATTTGCTAGAGAAAAATTAGCTGTTTGGCCACTAAAGGAAATAGAAATTGGAAATATCATTTTATTACTTTTCTTGGAAACTGACAGCCGGATCTCCGCTTCCCCCCAGTATTAATTCCAATTACAGTTACTCCTGGATGGTTTTCCTGTTGGGATCCTAGCTTTTACAAAACATTACTTTGTATTTTTAATCTAATCTTCTTCACTTTTTTGCCTGACTGCTTTTATTTTACATTGACTTCAGTGTAGTTGAGTTTACAGGACCATGGAATGAGAAAAGGCCAAACGTTCCTAGTGTACTATGCCATAACTTTTATTTCACAAACAACAATTAGGTCTTATGTGGTCAAAAAACATCAGAGGGTGGCCAGGATGACAAAAGGTTATTAATAGGCAATAACACACAAGCTAGAATAGGCTGCAGCAGTTTGCTTTTGCTTGAGTCCACAGGGAAAGATGGGATTCTGCACCTTTTGCTAAGTTACTTGGGTACAAACTACTTTTCCACTTTGAACCCAGTTGGCAACAAATGGGGAAAGTGGGAGGAGAAGACAGAAACCAGGTTGTTTAAAAAGTGGATGAAAAATTGGGATGGCAGAGAATTAATTGGGACTGACCCTTCCAAATTGGGACAGTTGGTGGGTATGCCCTACATCTCACATATGAGTTAGAACCGGCAGCAACTTGGCATTAACCAACCCTTTTTAGCCCTTGAATTGCCCATTTGGGATAAAATGAAATATGGAGAGAGTGGCACCGGTAGCAAACAGAATTTTCTAGCAAGCCACTTTAGGAGACAGAACCAGAGGCTCCCCAGCAAAAACCGTCGCTGACCCAGTATCTGATGACTTCCCAAAAGACTTTCTGATGGATTTTTAGGGTCCATACAAATAGGCCAAAATAAAGCTGCTTCGGATCACTTTGAGGTGTGTTGTTTAAATGATGCATGCATCCTAAGAGTCTGGAAGTCACACCAAAGCCACGCTCCAGTCCTTATGACTGAAGCATGGCTTTGGCATGGCTTCAGGACTCTTAGAACGCATGCATCATTTAAACAGCATGCCTCAAAGTGACCCGAAGCAGCTTTATTTTGGCCTGTCTGTATGGGGCCTTAGACAGTACACCTACTTCCCATCTCTTGCTTTTTTGAAACCAGAGAAAAGAAGGAGTGGAAATGTTCAAGGGGGAACATATGTGCCACTGCCAGGGGCTTTTTCATCTCTGCTTTCCAAATGCTTCCAAACGAATCCCAGCTGTGTTTGGAGGAAGCTTTTTGACTTCCTAAGTGAAGATGAGAACGAAAGCTTTCCAGTCCTTCAACCCAAATGAGCAAAACAGGCATTCGTCTCTCCACATTTCTCCTCCAAGAAAGCTGGGATGAAATGCTTTTGGACTGTTGCATCTAGTGCTTAGTATGACATGTTATTAATTATCATTGCCATGTTGGAAACCCAGCCATGACATTTACTCTGAGACGGGAACAGGGGCAGGGGAAGTTTTATGTCTCTGAAACACTGATTTATTTGTTATCCCCTTCACCCTGGAAACTTTCTTCATAATGCTGGATAAGTATAGTCTGGGAGTACCTTATGCTGAAAGCAAAACAAATCACTCTGTTTGTGCTCATAGATACTCTTTGCCTTATTATGGTGCATTGAGAATTCAGGTGAGAACTCAGATAGCCTCCGCTGCAGCGGCTTGCTTTTGCCTGAGCCTCCTGGGAAGGGCATGATCCCATCCCATCCTTCCTTCTCTTCTGCTCCCAGTTAAGGGGGAAGGCAACCTACCTTCTCCAAGCGTTTTCCCGAGTGCCACCTTGTGGCGATCAATCATCACATCTCTCAGCTTCTCTTTCAGCTCCTCGCTAATTCCCAGACTGTTCACTGCAAGAAATAATAAGGATAGGACATCATCATGGCGCATTACTAAACACAGCCTTTCAGAAACAAAAAGGGGGACCAAACGTCCAAAGTCTTATCCAAGTGGCACGCACAAAATAAAAGCCATAAACACTCATATAAATGTAAATTCCTGCTTCTTAGGCATGCTCAAAATGGAGGCATGCTCAAAATTCCTCCTGGACAGAAGGTTGAAATGTAGGACATGTCCCGGAACAGGAGGATGTTTGGTCTCTCAGTGGATAGCAGGTGTTTAGACCCTCAAGGAACAACAAGGAACAATGGAGCCCTGGTGGCGCAGTGGTTAAATGCCTGTACTGCAGCCATTCACTCGAAACCACAAGGTTGCGAGTTCAAGACCAGCAAAAGGGCCCAAGCTCGACTCAGGCTTGCATCCTTCCGAGGTCGCTAAAATGAGTACCCAGACTGTTGGGGGCAAATTAGCTTACTTGCTAATTAGCTTACTTGCTGTTCACCGCTATGATCTTTGGAATAGCGGTATATAAATAAAACAAATTATTATTATTATTAATTATCCCTCAAGTACACAGGCAGCTTGGTGCATAAGCTCCCAACAATTGGTCCGCCAGCATCCTTTTCAACTTCTGCTACTACTGATAGGATCTCCCAAGCCCTGATTGGCTTCTAGCCCAATTTTCTGGTTGGCTGGGAGCCCTGTAGAAAGCCTTTCAAGTCAAGTCAATCCTCCCACTCTTGGGTTTTTCGCTCATCGGTCAAGACCAAGGCCAATAAAATGGGGCTTCCCCACCACAGACAAAGCTCTCCTGACCTGGGGCTCTGATCTTCCTCAACTGGCTGCTTGCCTTATGACAGATCCTCATACTTTGACTCCAGCTCCCACTCTTCAGAAACAGCCTGAGGCTGCATTACACTTAACATTTGCTCTAAATGGACTTGGATAGTAAAAGGATTCCAGCTTGGAGCTAACACAGTCCTGAATTCCTTTTGTTGTTGTTTGGGATAGCTGTGTTGGCCATACAACAAAGTACAGTATCATCCAAAATCCACAAAACGGAGATATTTTTATTGGGCCAACCAAAATGCACATCATACATGTTGAAAGCTTTCAAAGCTCTGCTAGCTTATTCCTTAGGCAAAGGTGTTAAAATGATAGAGGAGAAAGAAAGAAAGAAAGAAAGAAAGAAAGAAAGAAAGAAAGAAAGAAAGAAAGACGATGTTAGTCATAGCCCTGCACTTGGTCAAGATGTTGTAGTTGTTGTTCTCTGTTCAGAAGGTATGGAAAGGTATTCATGCATTTATCTGCCTTCATGAATATCCTTCCATACCATCTAAACTGAAGACAACAACCACAACATCTTGACCAAATGGAGGGCTATGACTTAACATTGTCAATTCTTTCCTTCTTTCTCCTATATGATTTTTAACACCGGAAGAAGTCAGTGGATCTCTGAAAGCTTTCAACATGGATAAGATTAGAACTAGATGAAAAAGCAGGCCGGAGAACCAGAAAGAGTGGGACTTATACAGGAAATGTCTGTTGTTTGGGGGTGAACATGGATTGAGAGGGGTCTACATGTTGGGAATGCCCTTTAATGGTGCTGGAGATGGGAAGCATTCTTGCTGAACCTTGGACCGGGCTGAATGTGCTCTGGACAGGCATGAAAATGGGGCACACTCCTTGCATGACACTCACATGTGGCTTCGGTGGTACGGCGGCTGTAAGATTTGCGGACACGGTAGTGAACCACCAGCTCCCCCTGCTCCATACTGGGTTCAAATGCTTCCCTGAAGAATGAACAGAAAGAAAGAAAGACAATAAAACAGAAGGAACACCCTAATGATGCCCATCCCATTGACCTGCCTTTGCTAAAGGGCTGTGTAATGGGTATTGTTTCCTAGTGTCTGTTCTTTGCTTACCCATAACGGGTCTCTTTTCTCCTCATCCGTGCAAAGAAGATGGTGATGAAGGTGGCAGCAGCCACGGCTGTGGCTATAGCGATCACCACATACCACCAATGCCAGGAGAAGGCAGGGGTGGAGATTCCTACTGCGGAGAAGAATGCCAAGCGTTAACAGGGCAGAACTGTTCCAGGAACCATCCCATGTTCCATGTAAAGCTTTGACTATTTTGTTTCTGCATGCGGGGACAAATTGTTTCTGTAGTTTTCTCCCTGTCGTGGGAGAGGACGAATATTTCCGCACGGTTTTTAACCTGCCATTTGCACATCCCAAAGTGTTTTGGGGAATTGTTCTGTGAAAAAATACACACGGGTTTTCATGGTCAAAAAGTCAAATAAAATAAAATCATACTTTTATGCAAACACCATTTTTGAACCAGAAAACCAGGTGTTTCCAGGAAAAGCGTGCAAAAACAATTCAGTACAAAACTAATTCAGTACAAAACCTTTTTTCCTATTACTACCTGGACTCCAAGAATACAGAAGGGGATCCAGTGACTTAATCTCGGGCCAGGTATCATCCCAAAGGGAAAGTAGAACCATGTCACTGGCTACCCACTTAGTTCTGCTCCAGTCAACAATACCTCTTCATCCCCTCTCTGAAATTGCAGCCAAAGAAGTCAGTCCCTTTAACACATCCTTTAATCCAGTTCACCTTGTCTGAAAAGATATATGTTCAATGGGAATATGGGTGAAGGTAAATATATAGTGGGCTGCCATATTGTTGGGCTAGCCATTTGCATGGCACTCCCATACATTTCCCCACCCCATATTAGTCAAGGGTGGTGCATGCCCCTGAGTCTGCTACTATGGGCATGTGCCCATCACCACCCATTGACTAATATGGCCTTCAGCTCCCACTTTTTCCCCATCTGTAGGGGAAACCAGAACCAAACCCCCACAGATGGGAAAGGTCCACTATATTCATAGTTCTCCTCATGCTCTTTTCTCCCTTCCTTCGCAATGAACACATACTCCAGGACTCTTTCACATCACGCAGTTATAGCACTATGATTCCATTTTAAGTGTCATGGCTTTCTCCTATGGAATCCTGGGATTTGCAGTTTGGTGAGATATTAAAGATCTATAGCTGAGAATTCCAAGTGTCTCTCCTTAACCTGCAAGTCCCAGGTTTCCATAACCATAATGCAGTTAAAGAGGAATCACAGCATAATAATGGTATAGTTTGAAAGGAGCTCCATACATATATATGCATACACAGACTCCTTGCAGCCTTCACTACTACTTAGCACACATTTTGGACTAAGGAAATCACAAATCATTCTTGAAGTTAGCATGCCATCGGCGGTGATGCATGGCTTGATCTCTGGAAGGAGAACTTTTCAGAAGATAAAGGCTTCATTCCTTGACATCCCAACCTTCCCAGACCATTTCTGGTTCTCAGTAGAGCAATAGACTCTGCTTCTCACCTGGCAAGGCTTCTGGAAGATTTTCACCTGCCAGAGAGAAGAAAATGAAAACATTTAAGGAGTTTACTTGAATATGGATACTAACTGAGCCAAACGCAATGGCCAGGTTCCTAACAAACAGGGCTTCAATTAAAACCAGGCCACTTTCAGGACCCATCAAAGAGAACCAAAACAAAGCATGGCTCCCATTTCAGAGTTGGCTTTAAAGTCAATGACAATGCAAGGCTCCCAAAGCCACAACAAGCAGGACAGAAATTAAGACCAGGGGATCTTCAGTGATCAAAACCAGGCCTGAGATCATGGATTGCCAGACTCAGAACCACTCATGGAAAGCGGAAGCCAGGGCCCCTGAAACAACAACAACAACCCAGAAATCAAAAGCCACTTTGGGACAAACTGCCAGAATTTAATCTAGGAATATTGAAACCAGTTAGGAACTATTTTGCTGAAAAGCATAACTTTGGAAGCCGAATAACCTGCTCCTCCAATATATTTCTGATGTTTCTTAAAAAGATGTACAGGAATAGCTGGCTCCTATTTTATTTATTTCTTAGTAGTGCTTTTAAGTGTTTCCATCGTTCCCCCATTTTAATAAAATAAAGCCTTTGATCTATTTGTTTCGATTTTGGGCTCATCCAGACAGGCTCATTTTCAGCTCTTTTGTGCGTTACCATTTAATGTTGCTTCTTCATGTCCTCCTCCAGCTCTCCTTACTTTTCAAAAACCTCAATAAAAAGGCAACACATTCCACCATTTCCATTTAAATCTTTAGTACCCATCTTCTAGAAAGAGTGAGCAATAACAGTTTAAAAGATTGTAATAAGACATTGAGTCAATGCAAACCAGAAACACATCTGAAGGCTCAGGACAAAGGGCAAGAGAACCGGATATACCAAAATCTAATGTCACAACCCACAATAAGGCTCAAGGTCTAACCCTTCTCTGCCAAAAAGTCCTGGTGTCTCACAAAATTACAGATCCCAGGATTCAGTAGTATGGAGCCATGGTCCTTAAAGCAGCATCAAACTGCATTATCTCTAGTGTAAATGCACCCTGGGAGACCAGAGTTTCAATCCCCACTTGGCTACGGAAACCTACTGAGTGCTCTTGAGCAAAGCACCCTATTTGAGCTGCAAAGGGAACCGCCTCTGAAGGAATCTTGCCAAGAAAACCCTAGGACAGTCTGACAATATGCTGGAGTCAACTCGAAGGCACATAACAAGAACATCACACGCCCCGCTGCCTCCCATTTCGTACCAAAACCAGAGGAAGAAATCATGATGGCTCTGCTCCAGGGCCCATCGCCTGCATGTGTGTAGGCTGCAACCCGCACGGTCAGGTTCTGTACTGTTGAGTTTAGCATCAGGACGGTCTCATTGGTCAGCCCCACATCCACAACCACCTGGCGAGAAAAGGCGCAAATGCGTCAGGAAGGTTCATAGGAGGTCATTGGAGAAAACTGGTGCGTCTTACCTCGAGGGAGGACCAACTTACCTCAGGTGAGTCGCCACTCTGACAAACCAACTTGTATCCACGTAAGATCCCATTGATGTCGCCCCGCGGCTCTTCCCATTGGATCACAGTACAGGTGCCATTTTGTGTGGCCATGATGTTCTCTGGTGCCGCGGAAGGCACTGTCATGGAAATTATTTTATTTTTTATTTGAATCCCTCCCAAAATGGGATTCAAGGTGGGTTACAATAATTAATAATAAATAGAGGTATTAAAAAAAAAATGATTAAAGGACCTTTAAAGCATATGTAAAACATAGCGCATATATATATATATATATATATATATATATATATATGAGACTCTGTAGGACTCTGGAGATCAGGGTTTGAATCCCTGCATAACCATATATATATGGTCAAGAAGGTGTTCGAACCCTGATGTCCAGAGTCCTATGCTCAAACAACTATACCACACTGGCAGAGTGATTCCCTGCTTGGTCATGAAACCCATTGGACACACTCTCAGCCCCAGAAAACCCTGCGATAGGGTTGCCTTAGGACCGCGATAAGTCACAAATTATTTGAAGGCACACAACAACAACAACAACAACAACAACAACATGTTCCCCATACATCCATGTGGGGTGGGAATTGTGTGGCCCATCATATACAGGGCACACTTTAGGGCCAAACACAACCAATTTTAGGTTGGAAAATGGCCAATCGTGCCCCGAGAAGCCTCTGAGAAGAAGGGCTTGACCATTTAAAGCCTCCCATGAAATGTCATCAGCTGCCCATCCCTGATCAAATCCATTATTTCTTCCATTCTTCTCCAGAGATTAAATCAAAATCCAGGAGGCTCAGCCTCTAAACCTCCCCCACTGCCCATTTCTCCCCAGTTTCCAGCTTACCTCCTTCCAGGGTTTCCATTGCTACCCAGTGTGTCCATGGGGAGTTGCCTTCCCTGGAGCGGCAGGACACACGGACGTGGTACATGGTGAAAGGGCTCAAGTCTTTCAGAGTGTGGCTGAAGGGGGGCACGCGGAGGTTCTGGTTATAGAGCTCCCGGTCAGAGACGGTGCTGAGGTCCTCATTGGAGCGCACAGCCTGGGGAGAAGGGGCGATGGGATGGCTTTAAGAAGAGAAGGATGCCGGTGCGAGAGACATGAGAAACATACTGAATTGCTTTGGACCTGGTCAGTCTGTCACAGCCATTGCAGACTACTTGGGCTGCCATCCAAAGATGGCACTCTCCTTTGTTTCATTGACAGAAGCCAACTGGGGCTGGCAGTTTAGTCTTACTTCAGCACTGGTGATGGGACATTGTCTTCAATAGGCAGGGATATTACTAGGGACATGCAGAAGGTATGGACCACACTCAGAGAAGGTCTCTGCCTTCCGGTATGGAGTGTATCTCCTCACTTCTCCGCAGGTAGACCAAGACTCCTGGAGACTGGAGGTTTTGGGAAGGACCTGGTCTACCCACCCAGAAGGAGCAAGAACGCCAGCTGAGATGCTGTTGAAATGCCATGGTGAAATTTTGGAGGCCAGTCCCATTGCCAAATGATGCCTGGATCCCTTCAGGACTTGCAAACAAAGTAGTTAGACTGGAACAGCCAGGGACACAGACATCCTTTTGGGTGCCCTGCTCCCCCAACCATCAATGGGAAGTAGACCAGAGCCTTTCTTTTCCATAGCATCCCAATCTACTCCTGAAGGACCATTAGCTTGGTGGCTCTGAGCCTGGCAATGATGACATGAGTTATCACACTAACACCAGTACCATCTATTCATGTTCTCTGTGGGCTTCAGAAAGAGAAGCCCCACCCGGTCAATGGAGATGCCACAGAATTTTGAGACTTTGTGCATGCAAAGCATGTGCTCTATCACTGAGCTATGGCATCTCTCCTATAGGTAGACTCTTCCTCACGAACATTACATTTATGGTTTCCAGGGGTGGGACTCAAAAACTTATATTTCTCTCTCCTTCACTTGAGGCTACCTCCAGAAAATATATATTTTGATTATACAGATGGTAAATCACCCCCAGATGTATCAGCCTTCTACTTTTGGACAGCTTTAATGTGTTTTAACATGGGAGAATATTCAAAATGGCAATCCTGCTCCACCTCTATCCAGAAATGGTACAGATCACTCTTATCATCTCAAGCCTGCTTCATGAATTGGATTGGGGCAGAGAGGAGTCTGCATGAATTATCACACCTCGGAAATCCCCTCTCTGTTATCAGTTTTGTTTCTTGGCTCCTGCTTTCCCTTGCTCAGCCTTTTCGGTTCCCCATACCGGGGAGATGTCACATTTCATGGGACTGAGCCAGGAGGATGGGAGCGGATGTCCGACGGAAGCAGAAGTTGGACAGGAAATTGTTTCCAAAAATAAAAGAGTTTCTTTACAGGACTGTAGTGGAAATGGCAGAGAGGCAAACTGGAGCCCTAGGATTCCTGGATGGCTTCCTTACATCAAACCTCTGTTGTTCTAAGCCATCACTTTTTTTACCTGGATGGTGCAGAGCTCCAAAGCATAAGCCCCACTGGCCCCAGGCTCCCATGACACTTCCAAGCTGTGGTCACTGCGATGCACAAGGGATAAGTTACGTGGTTGTCCAGGTATCACTGTGAGAATAGCCAAGGAAAACAGGGGCACAAGGACATGGTTACTGTCTTCAGAAAAATCAGAACAAGAATATTTCACAGAAGATGTCTAGCAGGGGTAGACATCATATTTGCAATTATTCATTTCCAAGTCAAAATGTATGTTTTTGTGCAGAACAGTGCAATTCAGACTCAGAGACAAGCTAGAAATTAAATTAAAAGTGTTCATGTATCTGTATGGATTTCAAAAGACAAATTGTATCAGCTAGGCTCAAAGCAGATAATGAAAGGATCAGAGCAGGCAGTGGATGGTCTTAACTCTTTCCAGGCCTACAATGGTCCAAAGGAAAATCCCTTCTCAAAATCTTATATTTGCATTGGCAGGAAATCCCCCCACAATGGTTCCTGTCTCTGCAAAAAACAAATACCAGATTCATTCAGCAGATTTCCCCCAAAACTACATTAGAGGAGGAAAGAATTAAATACTCTTCCCAATGCATATTCTGATACAGTTAACTATCAGCTTTCCCCCAAATGAATGGAATTTGCATTTATGTGTTTGTTTGTTGTTAGCAACTAGCACCTTAAGTACAAAGACGCCATCAACAACCCAAAATAGTCTTGACTGTCAGCATAGGAAGAATAATTATGTCAGGGTTTCCCCATAGATTGCTATATTGTCCCTACAACTTCCTCTCACCTGTCACCACTGCAGTTCGCGATGTGCTCACTCCCTTAGCATTGTTGGCTTCGCATGAGAAGGATGCACTGTGATTTAGACCTAAAAGACAAAAGCATGCGTGGATTAATATTAACTAAATATGAATTGCAATTTTTAAATGGCAATGATTATTGGTATTTGCACTTCAGTTCTAGGTTCGATATTCTGATACTCTTGGTAGCCCTATAGTCTTCACAATATTCCTGTGAGGAACTCTCAATTGACAGAATGCTCTCCCAATTTACAGATGGGGAATGCTAAGACTTTGCGATCATTGTTTATGCTCAAGATCATACAATGAATTCAAGAACATGTAGAGAATTTCAGTTGTTCTCCAGATTCAAGATGGGGAATATTAAGACTTCAGGACCATTGTTTATGCTCAAGATCATACAATGAATTCAAGGGCCACAGAAATATCCGCTTGACCTGATGTATTCGACACCATGTCCTTAAGCATGTCTTTTTTAAAGAGCTGCAATGATCCACATCTTTGGAAGTGAATAAGATATTGAACTGATTCGCATAGTGCTGCATTATTCCCAGAAACTGAAATTTTAAACCAAAAGGGTGGCAAGTGTGAATGGCAACAGGGTTAAAATGCCATGGAGAGATTTGGAAATGGAAAACGTAGTGGGACCACCGATCCGGTATTGCATCACTGCAGAGATCCAGATCTCCTTGGGACAAAACAATAAGTGTGAATGCCTCCTAGGAGTTACCTGACCACCATCCGCTTTAGTCAAGCGTGCCTCCCTTCTTTCTAATGCACAAAGCCTTCCAAAAACAGTTGTGAAACGGACCATAAGCTCAGGAGGCAAGGAGGCAGGATTCTCATTCTGCCTATAATTTGAGCCGCTGAAGTAAATCCACATTTCCTACTCCCACGCTAACATTGGACACAAGGGACTTCTAAAGAGTAACCTACAGCAGCCTTCACACACGCTCCGTCCTGTTTCAAATTAAAGGCAGACAAAACCCCAAGCGAACACCATTGGGGACACTCCTGGGATGTTCTTTCTTGCAGAGGACTATAGCATGCCAGAAACATCCCCCCCATAAAAAGAGAGCTTTCCATAACAACAACCTTTCCGTTCCCACACATACGTTGCAAAAAGAAAGAACAGCACAATAATAGCCAAAAAAAGCTATTGTTTAATCCTGTTCCCATCCTGCCTATGTGAATAAAAATGCTCACGTTACACTACAATTCCCATTGCTGCTGTTCAGCATTTTTACCATTTCTTCTTACTGTCTTGTGAAAGGAGGAGGCCAACTACAGTATTATGTAGGTTGAGTCTCCCTTATCTGAAATGCTTGGGACCAGAAACGTTTTGGATTTTAGAGTTTTCCAGGGTTTGGAATATATGCATCTACATAAGGAGACATCTTGGAGAGAGGACCAATGTCTAATGATGACATTCATTTCTGTTTCGTATACACCTTATACACATAGGAGTTTATCACACCGGGGCTAGTTTTGGCATTAAAGAAAAAATAAAGTGCATTTAAAGCATCCTGCAAATAAAGCGAAAATGGCAAGTAATTGCACAAATGATTATCACACTCAATTGCGTAAAAAAAGTGATATCAGAAATGCATTGTCGTTGAAATCCCCAAAGTAAAAAGATGCGTGTTAATGCTTATTTGTGACCACTTTAATGGTGGGTTTTGTGCGACATTGTGTGAAATCGTCTCGAGTAATTACACAATTTTTCTGGGCTAAATAATAATAATGATAATAATATTTATTTATAGCCCACCTCTCCCCGGAGGATTGGGGTGGGTTACAATCAAAATAAAACGTAGTAAAATAATAACACAGTCCCGATCTCCTTCGTGTGATAAACCCCATAGTCTGAAAGTAATTTTATACATGACATTTTAAATAATATTGTGTATGAAACCAAGTTTGTGGACACTGAGCCATCAGAAAGCAAAAGTGTCACCACTATCTCCACCACCCAGAAAAAAGCTTTGCTTTTTGGAATGCTTCATATTTTGGAATTCCACATAAAGGAGACTCAACCCATATTTACCCAAATTGCTGTAACTGAGTATTGTAGTTACACTATAAACCCGTGGGTGAAGAACCAGAATGACATTGTTTTCTCTGAGCGAAACCACGTCCCTTCCCTTCCTGCCTCCTCCAGAGGAGCAACATCTGGGGACCAGTCTTGAGTCCCAGCTGGTATGTCCTGTTCCTCCCGCCCACCCGTCTGTGGTTTGGGTTTCCTTATGTCTGGCTCCAAACATTGGCCCTTTTTCCATGCTTCAACTAGTCCCTTGAGCCAGGGCTCCTGGGCTTATTTATCCCTGGTTAGGGGAAAGGAGGTTAGAATTGACAAGACAGAGCGCTGTGACACTGCGAAGGGACATCAGGAGACAGAGGTTGGAAAAAATTCCTTTTGGGCACAACAATTCCAATCAACCTCCAAACAAGTAGTTTCTGTGAAGTAGTTTCCCAGAAATTTTATTGTTGTTGCATGCTTTCAAGTTGTTTCCAACTTATGGCGACCCTCAGACAAACCCATTATAGGGTTTTCTTGGCAAGTTTCTTCAGAGGGGGTTTGCCATTGTCATCCTCTGAGGCTGAGAGTGTGCAACTTGCCCAAGATCACCCAGTGGGTTTCCATGGTTGAGTCAGGATTCGAACTCTGGTCTCTCAGTATCCTTAGTCCAATGCTCAAACCACTATGCCGCACTAGGAGTACCAGGCACCTTTACTACAGTCTCCATCTCAAGAATTTGTGAGCATAACAGTGGCACTCTCCCCTTTCCAGGGTTATTCAAAACACATTTGTATTTATTGGGGGTAAAACCATACCTTCCAACATTTCACAATGGAAAACCAGGCGACCTTATGCCCAAGCAACATCAGAGTGTGGTCGATGTGCCAAAAGTTATGAATGTGGAAGAACATACAGGCTAGGAGAAGCCACAGCTGTTTGCTTTTGCTTGAATCAACTGGGAAGGAGAAGGTGCTGCCACCTTCTCTTCTCTCCCTCTTGCTGAGTTAAATGGGTGCAAACTGCTTTTGAACTCAGTTTGCAGTGATTCAAGTAAGATGAGGACAAAGAATGAAAGTGGGAGGTGGAGAGAAAACCTGGGACATTTTAAAAGCACCTGAAGAAGTGGGATTATAGAGAATTAACCAGGGGAGTCCCTACCAAGTTGGGCCAGTTAGAAGGTATGATGTATCACATATTTAGGGTTGTGTGCCATGCACAGGCTGGTTCACGGCACTTCAGTGCCCTATCCACAGTATAGTCGAAACATCGGACCCCAGGATCCTTTGCACTTTTGCAGAAGACGATGGAAGTGTCCCTATGGATGAACGCCAGAAGCATAAATAACCTCTACAGGCGAAAAACAATACCTTGGGAAGAGAAGAATTATCTGCTGCAGTGAACCATGCCATTCCAAAGACAAAAGCCAGCTTTATTATTAAGAACAAAACAAAACAAACTTCTGCTATCAAAAGAGAAAGAGAAATCACTTAAATGTATTTATCTCCAGAAGTCCACGCCTGTGAGCTTTACTCATTTTACAACAGGCCTCCTCTTTCGGAAAGTGCCTCCACCCAGTCCTGCTTTTTATGCATTGGGCACTTTTATGGGGCACCATCGCTCTTTCCTCCTCCCAAACCCTATGCTAACCTCACCTTTTTGGTGAAGCCCCAAAACCTGCCCTCAACCTACACATGAGATCAACTTATAATCAAGTATATATGGTATATCCCATGTTTCTCCCAATAAGAGACCTAGGATGGCTCATTACACAGATTTCATTACACAGATTAAAACAAGATTCAAACAAAATCCCAGAATTCCATAGCATGAGCCATGACATTAAAGTGGTGTCAACCCAGATTATTTCTGCAGTGCGGATGCAGCCTTGGTCAGCTGATCTGACTATACAGGTATGAAGGGGGAAGAGTTATCAGTAATAGTAACACAGGCATTGGCTAATAGGTCCCTCTGACCCTTGTGCAACAATCTTGAACATGAACATGAACAAGAGCATGAACCTAGTGTATATGTGTGCATATTTGCACAAAATATTGGATTTTATGATGTGGGAAATGTGAGTCCTCAACAACCCCAGTGACAAATTTAGAGCTTTGGAAAAAGTGTGGTGATCCTCCGCACAACAACTAAGTTGCATTTCAAACCCAATTCTTTGGGGGAAAGCCCAGACAGAACAATATCCATCACTACCATGAATGCTATTTTCTGACCACCACGGCTCCTGCAAGGGCTGAGTCAGCCAGTGGGCACTCAGAGCCTGCCACCTGCACAAGCAGATGGCATTGACAAAAACCGAGGCAGGCAGGCTGGCAACGCGGTGGCACTGACATCACTGTGGGGAAGAAAGGAATTAGGGCAAAGTGCCGCTGGCTGCAAAGGAGAGCGATGACAAGGGGAAAGACGGAGGCCATATCCAGCCCTCTCACCATGCTGCATTCTGACCACATCATTCCTGTAAGGAATGAGTCAACAAGTGGGCAACTGCTGCCTGCTGTTGCCCGCTTGAGCAGATGGCACTGATAGAAAGGACCAGCCAGAGAGAGGGAACCCACTTAGGGGCATGAAATGCAAAGGCTTGCTGAGATAAAATGGAGCATCTGATTCCAACTAGCTTGCCTCTGGGAACCAGCATGGAGTAGTGGTTCGAGTGTCGGACTAGAACTCTGGAGACCGGGGTTCAGTTCCTGCTTAGCCATATGAAATCTGCTGGGTGAGCTTGGGTACAAGTCACTAAAGCGAAAAACACACATATTAATTAATATACTGTAAATTCATGCTTCTTAGTCATGCTCAAAATGGAGATTTTGGGATTCTTCCTGGACAAAAGCTGAAATGTCAGACATGTTCTGGGAAAGGAGGATGTCTGGTTACCCTGATCACAGTCCAACCTTACTTGGCCACAGGCTTCCCAGTTTTCATCTGTGAAATGTTGGAAGGTATGTAGAGATAAAGAGCTCTGAGAGACAGCGTGCCATAGTTGTTTGAGAGTGTTGGACTATGACTCTGGAGACCAAAGTTTGATGCCCAGCTTGGCTATGAAACCCACTGGGTAGCCTTGGGTGCAAGTCACACTCTCTCAGCCTCAGGAGAAGGCAATAGCAAACTCCTCGGAACATTGCCATAAGTCAGAAACAGCTTGAAGGCACACAACACACATACATTTTGTTATGTCTAGTTGCTTGGGGATTCTCGCAGTTTCTACTGGCTGCCTTTTTGTGGCACACCAAATCATCTGGCTGTCTAAGGTAGCTCCTTCAATCCACCTAATGGCAAAGCTGGCTCTGGATGGAGGATCTGGTGTATCTATGCCATCACCAACCATACCCCTGAAATGCCTTGGCACAAATGGGGATTAAGGTTTTAAAAAACACAACGGAGATCCTACATCATAGTTTCCGCTCATACTTTTACCAATCCTTAACTACATTGCAGAAACACAACCAAACTCTTAGTGAATGACAAAGCTAGGGGAAGCCACAGCAGTTTGCTTTTGCCTGAGCCTACTGGAAAGGGCAAGTTGCTGTCCCTTCTTCACCTTTTCCCCCTGCTAAGTCAATGGAGTGCACACTACTTTTGCCCTTTTAAACATAAGGTTGATAGTTTGCACCAATAGGCAGAAGACAAAGGGGGAAAGTGGGAAGAGAAGACAGAAACTGAGATATGTTAAAAACAGCTTAAAAAGTATGAGGGCAGAGGATTAATCTAGTCCTTGACTCTCCCAGTTTCCCAATGCACTCTTTCTCTGGTGAAAGAAAGAGTGATTTCTCTCTCTCTCTCTCTCTCTCTCTCTCTCTCTGCAAAGTCTCAAAAAGTGGCAATTCTCTTTAAAATGAGTTGAACCCCTGTTTAACATTTTAAAAGCTATGTGGGTATTTTTTTCCCTTTCAAAACTAGAAGATGACTTCTGATTGCTTCTGGTTTTGCTTCATTTTCTTATGGTTTGGCATTTTTGGCAACACATAGCCCTTGGAGGGTCCCAGGGGCAGAATATTGACCCTCAGATCTACTGCAGTTCTCCAGCCCAGCCTTAAATAAAAAAGTTGATTCTGGTCTTTCTGCATTCCAGAAATGCACCCTTCCTCTCTGTAGCTGTTGGGCTCTAACTTATTTCAACAACTGTGTAGTGTAAAAAAGAATTCCACAGATTGCAAAAAGTGTATGTAACTTGTTTTGAATAGTCTATACACAAAAGACAGAGGAGTTGGTTATAAGTATTGGAGGAAAGGGGGAAGAGGATGAGGAATGAAAGGCAGACTGCTTCTGGGGCTGCATCCATGCTGCAGAAATAATCTGCTTTGGCACCACTTTCACTGCCATGGCTCAGTGCTATGGAATTCTGGGAAGTGTAGTTGGTCATGGCAGAGCAGAGTGAGGAACTGAACCCTAATCTCCCAGTATCCTAGTCCAAAACTCAAACATCATTCTCTCAATTTCTCCACTTTCCAAAGGCTCTCCTGGCTGAAATCCCCCAGGATACAGGATCCCAGTTCCTGACTCAGACGTGTGTCATCTCCTGCCCAACATTCCCTTTCCTTGACTCACTAACTGCCATGACAAGGAGGCCAAATTAACCGAAGAAAGACAAAAAGGAATGGCAGGCATGTCGGGTGAGGCAACGCTCACAGGCACACACCCCATTCGAGTGTGGTGCAGTTTTCTCTCAGCAAAGGAGAGAAGGACAGCATGGGTTTAATACAAGTATATCAATGAAGACAAACATATGGGTTCTTGAACAGATCAGGCCAGGGACTCCTTGGAAGCAAAGATGATCAAGTTGAGACTATCGTGCTTTGGCCACATCCTGAGAAGGCACGGATCACTAGAAAAAACAATAATGCTAGGAAAGGTAGAGAGGGTTGAAGAAAGAGAAGAAGACTACAAACCAGAATGAATCAGGATTTTTTTGTCAAGGGCTTGCAGGATCTGGGCAAGACTTCAATGGAAGATTTGGATTCTTGGAAATGGCACATCCACGGGGTTACCATGAACAGAACTGACTAAAGGACAGCTAACAACAACAAATCAATGAGAGAGAGGGACTTTCTGGAGCCAAGTTCCTCTTCTAGGGATGGACATCAACATTGAAGAAAGAACTGAAAGTCCTTTCAGTGGCACAATGTTTTACTTCCCATGGGACAGGTGGACATTGGGGTTTTTTTGTCCCATTGTTCGCCAAACAGGTCTGACAGTCTTGAGAGGTGTATATGTGGAACCATGTCAAAACTCTGCCAAACCTGTTTGACTAGAGGCGACAAAAGAAACAGGTCCGCACTTTGGGAGAGGCGTGCCCACATAGTCCAGGAGCCATTCCTCCTCCAAATTGCTTTTGAATCCCAGGGGGCAAAACCAAACAACAAAAAAAGAAGTGCCTGGAGAAAGGTGCCGTGAGAATTGGAACCTACATTGTTATTATCTGTATTGTAAAGAAAATAGATGCCCAGGCCAAGAAAGGTTTATCAACACCGATGGCGAGAGCCAAAACAGGACAGAGCTTTAGGGCCATAACTGCACATCACTGTCCTGAACCGACAAGGACAATCCCAATTTGTCATCCCAATTTTTCATCCCACTGCTTTAACTGCCCTGGCTCAGTGCTAGGGAATCCTAGGAGCTGTAGTTAATTGTGTCACCAGAGGTCTCTGAGAGAGAAGGCTAATGTCTCACAAAACTACATTTCCCAGGCACTGAGCCAGGGAAGTTAAAGCGGTTTCAAACTGGATTATTTCTGCAGTGTGTTTTGGACCCTGGTCTCCAGAGTCTTAGTCCAATGCTGAGACCACTACACCGTGTTGGCTCTCACTTCAGTTCAAAGGGGCAAAAGTAGTTTGCATTCCATTAATTCAGCATGGGGCTGGTCTTTTCCTTCCCAGTAATTTCTTGCAAAACCAAACTGCTGCTGCCTCTCCTAGCTTGCATCCTCGCCCTTCCTTTTTATAGCTTTTTCCATCTGGACCACACTCTGATGTTGCTTGGCCACATGTGTCCCAGTTTTCCTCTGTGAAATATCAGAGGGCATGCAATTGACCCGGTTAGTTTCTCAACACCATCCCCTCTCCCATGCATTGATCAGCTTAACATGCTAAAACCCAGCAAGTGGGGCTTCTCCTGCCATGGAGATGCTGAGTGATGGGAAGTTACTTCATCCAGCATGCCCAAGTATTGCTGATTTAGGGCTCTGAAATGCAACTCTCACTTGAATAGTTGTATAAATCTGGACATGGTTGTGAAAGCTGGACGACAACGAAGAAAGCTGATAGGAAGAAAATCAACTCATTTGAGATATGGTGCTGGAGGAGAGTTCTAAGGATACTGTGGACTGCTAAAAAGACAAATAAATGGATCCTAGAGCAAATCAAGTCTTCAAACAGAGGCTGGATGGCCATCCGTCGGGGATGCTTTGATTTAGATTTCTTGCATGGTAGGGGGTTGAACTGGATGGCCCTTGTGGTTTCTTCCAACTCTATGAGTCTATGATTCTAAGGCTAAACTCTCCCTTGAAACCAAGATGTCTAACTGAAGCTGTCATACTATGGTCATATCATGAGAAGGCAGGTGGTGGTGGTTGTGTGCCTTCAAGTCATTTCTGACTTATGGCGACCCTAAGGCAAACCTATCATAGAGTTTTCTTAGCAAGTTTCTTCAGACGAAGATCAATCAATCAATCAAATATCAATCAAAAGACCTAAAGGGATGGAAATCCAGTTCTGGTTGTCAAATGTGTATGGGTTTTTTTTTATGTGCCAGTGATTCCCAAAACATTAGTCTTCCAGGTATTTTGGACTTGAATTTCCAGAGGCTCTAGCCAGCTTTGCTAATAATCAGGAATTCTGGGCGCCAAAGTCTAAAACATCTGGATGACGAAAGTTAGGGAACCTCTGTATTAAACAGTTGCAAGAGGCCTTGCAATATAGGTAAAGGGTCCATTGTTGCTCTGGAGTCTTGTGGGATCAGCAACGTGTCCTCTTTTTTGGCCAGAAAAAAAACATCAATTTGGTGATGCCAGAGAAGATAAAGGGCACAAAAGCATCCTTGGACTACAAGTTGCCCACTCTTGGCATAGACCTTTGCATGGAGCCACTGGGTCCAAAAACGTTGGACTGGGGCAATGGCTTGAAGAGACTCTCTTGTTGCCTTGATGAAGTTTCTATTCCAGGAGGAACAAGGAATGTCCCTTGGACCACAAAACCCTGCCGGAACCACTTCCTCTTACCCAGGCGTCTGGTTTGGCTGTGTGCAACCCCACGCATGTGCCGCATCAGCAAAAGAAAAAGATGGGGGAAAGGCTCCCACAGTAGCTGGCTTTGGCTAATTGCTCACCTGCTTCCAACAAAAAGGACCAGTGGTGAGGCTGCTGAGAAGCTGCCGGGAACAAGACCAAAAACGCACTGGAGCTGATCATCAAAGCAGCGGAAAAGGAAATGCCAGCAGACAGAGCCAGGCAAATCCGGGAGTGCAAAAGCAACAGAGAGCTGGAGAGTTAGCTAAAGTTACTTTTTGAGGACCACGACTCTAAGGAAACCCCAAGCAGCCAGGCTAGCAGCCATGCTGGCTGGGAAATTCTGGATGTTAGAATCCAAAAGTGCAATATTTCCCAGCTCTGGGTGAGGAAAGAAAATGCCAGGGAAGCAGACCCTTCAATATTTCATAGATGAAAACTGAGGTCTGTGTGGCCAAGCAACATCAAGATGGTCAAGACAGGAAAAGTTATTGTGAAGAACACACAAGCTATAAGATAGGGCAGCAGTTTGCTTTTGCCTAAGCCTACTGGAAAGGACTCTGGGCCTGAACATACTGTACAGGCCAAAATAAAGCTGCTTCGGGTCACTTTGGAAGTGTGTTGTTTAAATGATGCATGCATCCTAAGAGGCTGGAAGCCACACCAAAGCCACGCTCCAGTCCTAAGAAGAGAGATAAGATGGGAGCAAAAGGGGACAGAAAGCCATGGACAATTTCTTGAGCTCCCTGAAGCAGGAAAAAGAGGATGGAGATGAAATAAAGAATTAATCTGATACCCTAGGTTCTCCTTTCCACTGGACTGTGTGACCATATCTTCCATGTTAGCAGGAATGGTCCCAACTAATGCTCTGCCTTCTCACTTTTTCAATTGCTGTAAAAAATCCCACTTTCTCTTTCCTGCTTCTACTTTTCCCCTTTGTCCTGGGCTTACCTCAATAGCTGCAAATGATCAAAGTGAAATTAAAAATAGTTTGCACTCAGTGAACTCAGCAGAAGAGAAAGAAGAGTATGTGGAAGAACCTTGCCCTTCCCAAGAGGCTCAAGCAAAAACATACTGCTGTAGTCCCTCCTATCTTATCTGTTCATCTGCATTAATAACTCATGCCATCTTGACCTTGCTCTGATTTTGCCTGGCCATTCATCATGTCCCAGTTTTCATCTGCGAAATGTTGGCTGGTCTGCGTGACTCATGGCATTGCCCTTCCCTGCTGCGCCAGGAACAAGGGGGAAAGTCCTGGCATGCATACCCCCCCTACCCACAATAAATTGCCATGCTCCACACTGCCTATATGTTTGGCCTACTTTACAGGGTTACGGTAAGGATTACGCCGATGAGGAATGTAAAACAAGGTGTTGTTTCTAACCATCGTGAGCAACAAGGGCCATAGATGGCCGCGCACACAGACACACATGCCTGCCCACTGCCCAATTGGTATTTGGCAACCTTTGCTGTGGGGCACGCCTGTTCCCACGCTCAGAGCAAACCCCCTCCTCGCCTGAGCCATCGGGAACCAACCTCCATAGAAAAGGGAACAAAAGAGGCTGTGGGTTGGGGACAGTCCTGGCTTTGAGGGTATTGGGGGGGTATGAGACAATTAGCAAAGACAGAAATGCCAAAGAGAGGGAAAGTGGGCTCATGAAGCGAGGCTGAAAGGAAGGCGAGAATAGGGGGTCTCATGTATTCACTTCCCTCCCCTTCTACAGCCATTCCTCAGCCGAGCCAAAGCAGAGCTGCTGGGAGACTCAAAATTCCCTCTTTGCAAGCCAGTGGAATGGAGAGGAAAATACAAATACAAATAAAAGGCTGTTTTTTTGGCTCAGCCGCCCTGATAGGGAAAATGAGATACAGGAGTTGAAAACAAAGCTCAGTCCGAACCAGGGCTCCTTTTGGACTCAGACTGAAAACTACTATTTTCAGCCCTGGGGTCAGTCGGCCCCCAGAACATGCCAAGCAGGTGAAAAAAGGTTGTGTATTGAAGCTGCTGTTCCACATTGAGAGAGAAGAATGTCTTTATACGTTGAATAACCTAGAATGTGTTCCCACACCACAGGGATTAGCATTTAGGGCTCCCGAGATGAACGTTGGGAGCCTTCACAGCCAAAAAGCTTCGGCTGGAGAAAATCTAGCAGCAGTTAAGAAAAACAAAGCCACAAACTGTAAATGGAGTTAAGTAAGTAAGTAAGTAAGTAAGGAAGGAAGGAAGGAAGGAAGGCAGGCATATAAGGTCTAATACTGGAACCTCCAGGGCATGTACAGATCGAGATGATAGGGACCCATCCCAAACGCCAGATGTGTCTTTCTCTGGAAGGACTTTTTCACTCATAGATATATAGCTATATAGGGCTTAATCCACCCGCTGCTCACACAAGTATAGCTACAGGAGGAGGGAGAAAACTACGACATTATTGTCCTGCCCCAAATAGGAGTTCTAACCTCCCCAATGAAGTTTTCCATCACTTTGCCAAATTTCTAGCACTGCAGTCACTCAAAACGTGACTTGAGCATTCAGAAACACAGCTTAAGAGTCCAAAGAAAAGAGGCAAGCACTGACCAAAGGAAGGCGAACACAACAAACAGAAAAGTCTACAAATATCTCACGCTCTGCAATGCTAGAAATGTAGGGACTAAAGGAAAATTTAATGAAGGGGCAGAATCCATATTCTCACTTTCCTTGCTTCCATATCAGCCTGGTTGGCATGGATGGGGTCTGCTATGCTTTTATATGGCTTCTACTCATTTTCACAGCCAGCATAGTGGCCTTAACCAAGTCACACTCTCTCATTCTCCGAGGAAGGCACCGACAAACCTTTGCTGAACAAATCCTATCGAAAAAACCCTACAATAGGATCTTAGGGTCACCATAAGTCAGAAATAATTTGAAGTACACAACAACTCATTGTCACACGTCTTCCACAGGAAAAGCTACAACAGGGAAGGATTGTGGCTACCAATCCTGCAGTCCTGTGTGATGGCCCAAGCTCCTGCCATGAATACCATCCTTGTGCCTTATAGCAACAGCAACATCACTTATGTTTCTCTATTGCTTACCAGTGAACTCAGTACTCCCTGAGCGGTTTGCAATCTGTAAACCAATTGCCCCCAACAAGCTGGGTACTCATTTTATTGACCTACGAAATGATGGAAGGCTGAGTCAACCTTGGAGCCCTGGGATCAAATTCACAACCTTGTGGCTGTAGCATTGGCATTTAACTACTGCACAACCAGGGATCCTTATAGGGTTATGCCTCTGGATTATAGTCACTTTTCCTATTTTCTGAACAAGAGAAATGAATGCAGTCGGAAGCGACTCACCTTTCATCACCAACATGGAAGGTGTCTGGGCCAATGGGTCAACCAAGGAGTTGAGGGGAATGCTGTCTTGAAGCCAGATCACCAGGACAGGTTCTGGGGGTCCTTGGGCCCTGCAGCTGAGGTTGAAAGGGGTGTTGGCAGTGACCTCTAGATCCTGAGGCTCATCCGTGAAAAAAGGAAGACCTGGGTGAAAAAATAAAATACTCAGCAAACAAACACAATTGAACTCCAGTCTGGTGTCCAGGTGGAGAAAGGGAGACATATCATCATCATCACCATCATCATTTTATATCTTCCCTTCCTCCCAGATTGAGACACAAGGCAGCTCCCCAATTAAAAAGTAGTAGCATATACTTCAAAATATAGAAAAGCCAACATTAAAATTGCACCCAACTGTGAACCATATTTAAACAATGTAAAACATTTTTAAAAATTAATTTTACAATTTAATTTAAAAATCAGAAAAAGAATTAAAGACAGTCGCATTTAAAACAATGTTGTCGTTGGCAAGGCTTCCAGGTCAGTAAATAATGGCTATCCAATGGCTATACTTTTCCTGGTGTTTATACTAGATTTAGAGGTAGGTTTATGGTGAGCAGCTATAAGTGAAGGAAGCTATCTCCAGCATAGTTGGCCACCATAAATAAGAAAGAGGAGCGGATCATGACCTGGGCATCACTATGTTAGCACTCAAATGCTTCACCTTATCCTGGCCTAGAAAAGTACAAGGATGTAAAATTATACAGAAATGTTGGTTCAATGTGTTAGACCTGATCAACTATTTCAGGTACAGTCCCTACCTTTGATGCAACCTATACTTGGCAGCATTTTGATGCTGACCCAGGTCACAATCCACTCCTGTTTCTTATTTATGGTTGCTAACTATGCAGGAGGTAGCTTTAAAACGTAATTGTTCTGACCCACCTTGAATTCTTCGGAGGCTCAGCAAAGCGTGGGATTCTGTCATTAGCAGGAAGATTAAGCACCACAGGAAAAGTTAGGCTGGGAAAAGCTAACTAAAGGTTTTTCTTTCTTATTCACCCGAGTACCGTTCTTGCAGTAAGCCTGCAATCTTGACAGATCAGTAGCACAGCTCAAAAAATACAAGTATGTACACATATGTACATAAAGTGTTTGATCAAAGTAGTGGAGTCAGGTCTTACACAGGATCAAATCCCCAAAGTTTAATGATTATCAG
Source organism: Sceloporus undulatus (assembly GCF_019175285.1). Lineage (NCBI taxonomy): Eukaryota > Metazoa > Chordata > Lepidosauria > Squamata > Phrynosomatidae > Sceloporus > Sceloporus undulatus. Next base: position 839,033 of record NW_024802946.1, read on the forward strand.
TGACTATGAGATTACCTGTCAATCTCCCACACCTTGTGTCCCCCTTGAATCTGCTGATTTTCTAGTTCAGCGAATGTATGTGAATTCGAATTGCATTCGAACTGACTTCCCATTGCCTGAAAATAGCTTGCCATTGCCCAAAATTGCATATGATCACCTCTCATGCAATAATGTGAAACCCCATGATTGCGTTCGGACTGACTTCTCATTGCTTGAAATTGCATGTGGTAGTCTGTCACGCAATAATGTTAAATCCCATGATTGTGTTCGGATTGCCATTGGATTATACTTCCAATTCTCCATGTCTGATAAACTCCAATGAGTGAGAGATTTTACCTTCCAGTTGCAGGTAAGCTTCATCAGATAAGACTTCGGATCCGTTCACCAAGGCTACACACTGGTAGTTTCCCATATCTGAGAGCTGTACCATTGGGATGCTGTGGAGGCAAGAGGGGAAGAGATGAAAATATTCACACTGTTCATTCATCCTGTTTCCCGGCTCCTGAATTCTGATCTTGATCTGAGACAAGAGCGCTCAAATTTGACTCCATAAAGGAGAATCTGAACTCTTTAAAACAGTAATATTTGTTTTTTGAACTTTGTAATTTTAGTGCTTATACTGTTTTAACCTGGATTTTGTTAGCTGCCTTGAGTGCCTGGATCGAGAAGAAGGCAGTTTAAAAATAAATAAATAATAAGTATACTGCATCTGGCCATGGAGGGTCATTTCTTATTAATACTACTGCTCTTATTACCAAAAAAGAATCCAAACCATCCTTTCGGGGAAGAAGGTCCCGAAGGTGGTTTCCACGACACAAAGTCTCCATAACAACAAGTAACAAATAACAGTACATTACACAAAACATTGAAATTCATGTTCGGTTAGAATGGATGGGCAGAGACACAAATGCATCTCGCTCACCGAAATACTAAAATCCAATGAAGAATTAATTTTAAACACACACAACTCTGTAAAATCCTTTTTAGGAGAAAAGCACCAGACAACAAATGAGTCTTTGGGGTTTTATTTATCCATAGTTGCTAAGAGTTGCTGATAGATCTCTCCTCTGTTAAGACTTGGGTCTTTTTACACACTAACCTGAGAGTAAATGGGATTTGCCTGGAACTTCAAAATGGAGGATTGTACTATTTATTGTATACTGCTATAGGTTAGGGACACAACTGGAAAAGTTACCTTTGGATACAGTTACTCCCAGAATCTTCTAATAATAATAATAATAATAATGTTTATTTATATACCGCTTTTCCAAATTAGATCAAAGCGGTGAACAACAGGAAGTACAATACAAAGTAAAAAAACAAAACAAAAACATAACAGGCCTCTCTCCCCCCAAGATGGTGGCTGAAGGGAGGGGTTTTTTCTTCTTCCAGGCAGGCAGTTGGAGCTAGCCTGCCTCTCTCCCCCCCAAGATGGTGGCTGAAGGGAGGGCTTTTTCTTCTTCCAGGCAGGCAGTTGGAGCTAGCTTGCCTCTCTCCCCTCAAGATGGTGGCTGAAGGGATAGCCAATATAGCTATGGCTCACCCTGGTTGAGGATGCAGGGAGCTGGACTGTTCCTTCCCAACCTGATGGCTTCCATATGCAATTTTACTACAGCTCCCAATAATAATGATAATGATAATAATAATGGGAATTTTAGCATCTCTTGAGCATCTGTCAATTTTAGCATCTGTCAACATTTCACAGATGAACACTAGGACATATGTGACCAAGCAACATCAGAGTATGTTCAAGATGGTCAAAGTTGTTAATGAGGAAGAGCACACAAAATGGGAGAAGATGCAGCAGTTTACTTTAGGGGAAGCCTCTGCCCTCTCCTCTCCTCCTTCCTGAGTTAACTGTGTGCAAACCAGAGTTAATGCACCTGAGGAAGTAGGATCTTCTACAAAAGCACCTGCTACCACCTTCTTTCTTTCACTTAGTCTCAAAGGGGTTGCAAGATCCCTTTGCATTCTGTTTGCAGCAATTGAAGTCAGCAGAGAGCAAAGGGGGAAAGCGGGAGGAGGAGAGAGAAACTGGGACGGTTTAAAAGCAGCTGGAAAAATGGGATGGTAAAGGATTAACCGGAACTGTCTCTGGGCATTTTAAGGGCATGGTGCATTCAGGAAGCCTGCAACAATATGATATACTGCTGGTTAGCAATTCTATCTAGTTTGAGGACTGGCATGTTTTTGGAGGCAAGCCATCTCTCTTTTTGTGTTAACCTTTGGATTCTTTCACCTTTTTTGCCCCCCGTTCTTGAGAGCCGTCAGCCCTTTGCCTCCTCTACTCTCCAAGAAAGCAGACAAAACAAAGTATATATCATCTGCTAGGTTCTTTTGTTTGTTTCACAAAAAGTTCTTTAAACCCACTTTGTTTGTTTCAGCCGCTCATGGTTTCCCTCTCTGTTTATCAAATCTGAGATGGATGTATAAGCATTTCTGAAAAGGGAAAAACAGCTAAATTGCCTTTTTCTAACCAAGAATTAAAAAGAGGCTTAAGTGAGCCCACGCAGCTAATGAAAGATAGTTTACAAACCACAAAATATACTTTAAAAAACAAGCGTGGGAACTAAAGGACAACAATTTGGTTTCCGATAGTCATCCGCTGAGGAAGCTTCCTAGAACTTCAGTTGCAAAATTTTAGTCTCTCTTTAAAACAAGGATAAGCAAGTGAAGACTGTCAGATGCTCTGGACTACACATCCCTAAATCAGTTACTATTATCTGTGTTGGTTACGGTTGATGGGTGTTGTAGTCCTCAACATGCTGGGATACAAACATGGATGGCATACCCTCCAACATTTCACATGATCCATATCCAGAATGCTGGCTGGAAATCCTGGGAGTTGTAGTCTGAAAAAAAGGACTGGTTCCCAACTCTGCTCATAAGCACTGTGTCCATAGATAGCATTATGTTAAATCACAATATATTATTTTAAATTCCCCCCTGAATCTCCCATAGCCATGAATACATTGGGCCCTCAGTATCCACTGGGTTTGGTTCCAGGACCCTCCCTGGATGCCAAAATCCATGGATGCTCATGTCCCATTAAATACAATGGCATAATAAAGTGGTGTCTCATACATAAAGACAAGAGAGCATACTATCAGAAATCAGGTTTGCTTTTTGGAATTTATATACTGTACTGTGGTCCATTGGTATCCGCTGGGGTTTGCATACCAAAATCCAGGGACGCTCAAGCCCCACGCAATACAATGGCTTAGTAAAATGGTGTCCCTTATATATGATGGCAAAATCAAGCTTTGCTTTTTGGAATGTATATTTTTGGGATATCTGTGGATGCTTGAATTCGTGGATGAAAAATCCGTGGATATGGAAGGCCAATGGTACTCCTGCTTCCTGCGTTTGTCCCCAACTTTCCTGAAGCTGCCAGTCAAGAAGAGGGCAAGGAAAGAGCGAGAGGAGAAAGGCACCATGTCAGAGCTGGGAGCAAAGGAGAGAAGGAGGCAGGCTGCCAACCTTCCTGCTGCCAAGTTCTCCTGCCTTGGAGTTGAGCAACTGGAAATAATATTTCCCAATGAGTCACACACACTCATGCATAGCGCATGCATACATACCCTCAGAGGCAGCCCACCCACTCCCCGTCCCCGAGACAAAAATGGTTAACTGTTCACGTGAAGCCAACTCAAGTTCGTGACCTCCCTTTAAATGTGCAACATCAAAGATTATTTCTCAATTTTCCACGGTGTGTCGTTTCCTCGTGTTGCCTGAAGACTTCATTTCTATATTGCACATATTTGCAAGCAGCTGGAAATATGTGCCATACTGAAGTCGGAGCCCAGAGGCTCAGCACTTTCCTTTCCTTATTAGGAGGTAAGGTTGCTAAGTTTGGGATCATCCCAGGCTCTGAGCTTTCGGAGCCAACATTTGAGACCTAAAGACGGTCCCTGATCATTTCACCAAGCATTGTGCATTAAAGTACCAACCACAGTTGCTCACCTTGCTTGGAGAGATGGGATAAAGAACATTTAATCTAGCCTACTTGCTTCTAGCCAGAAAGCGGATGCGGAGCAGAGCGGAGGGTAAGACCTGGCACTTGGCAAATGCAGTTTTAATTCAGTTAAGTCAGGAAGGAAGGAGAGGACAAGGCTGAGTCTGTCCCTTCCCAGTAGGCTGAGGCAAAAGCAAACAAGCCTCTCCTCGCTTGTGTGATTTTCCTCAATATGAACTCTTGCCATCTTGACCACACTCTTGATGTTGCTTGGCCGCACGTGTCCCAGTTTTTATCATTTATGAAATGTTAAGAGGCCATTTATTTAAGCCATTTATTCAGATGCTGAAGCTGCAAGGTGCTTACCTGAGTTCGCTGGTGGCCATCCATTCTTCGTCATCCAAAGGCACCTGTACCTGGTTGCTGTCCGCAAACTCCAAAGCCATGCCATCCCGCAACCAGCTCAGCTCAGGCGGCTCTCCGGCGGCACGGACAGAACAGGAGAATTTTACATCCTTTCCCAATGAGGATGTCAGGTTGAATGGGCTCTCTAGGAAGTACACAGCTAAAAGGATAAAGACAAGAGAGTATACTATCAGAATGGCATAACAGAGAAGAAAACGGAGCAACAATTTAATTACATCTTGTTCTTATTACTAGAATACGCTCTACATAGGGCTGCCTTTGGAGCAGGGGGATTCGAACCCTGGTCTCCCAGAGTCCTGGTCCAATGCTGAAACCACCCTGATTATTATTTAAACCTTAAATACTCCCTTACATTTTAAAGGGTGGTCACTAGCCAGGAAAAAAGAGAGAATCTGGCCAATGTGGGTGCCTCCAACAGCAGTTTGATCTAAAGGAAATAATATGCGAGGCTTTCAAGAACAAAGAGAAAACACTACTAACTGTTGCAAATGTCTGCAGCGGGCTGAGTAGCTGTTTCATTGCTCAGGAGCAAGGGTTAGTGTAAATGCTGGCAACCTCTTAGCACAAGTGGATCTGGCTCCTTTCCTTTCCCTTCCATTTCCAATCTTCTGCTCTGTACCAGTTGGGGAAGTAGGAAAGAGTAATGCTGTCATGATCTGGCTGGATGAATGCAGACGATGCCTCTACTACTCGCCTCTCCGTCACTAGATGCCAAGGGTGGCAGCTACCCACACCAGTCCCACCCGCTTAATGATGGCTCCTGTTATTCTCTGGCATAGCACACCCCAGAGATGCCAAGGACCAAAAAAGCCTCTCATGCTATTAGAGGGTTTGGAGGATTCCCAGAGCAGACTGTACAATTTCTTGTTTGCCTTAACAAAAAACCATCCTTAAATGAGTGTCTTGGTGACAGAAATTCAACAGGCGAAGCTTATGCCTTTGGGATTTTATATACATTTTTGATTATTTTTCAAGCAGTGGATGCTTGAATCCATGGATAAAAAGTCCATGCATATGGAGGGCTGACTGCATTATTATATCCTGTGCTCTTTCCAAAACTAGGACTTACAAGATTAAAAACAGTACAGTTAAAAACATAGAAAAGGGTTGCATTAAAACAGAATTAAATGATTACACTATTAAAAACATACTGTATTCTTTGCCTAGTTTAGGGAAGCGACCGTTGAAGTAGCCCTAGGCAGATCCCCATTTTAATGGGAGATCTCTGGATGATTAGCAAGAGATTGGCAGGAGTCCCCAGCTTTCCATTTTTTAACAACCGCAACAAGAAAATGACAACATTGTCCATCCACCCACCCGCCCCATTCTCCCACTGCTCTAGTTAGGTTTTTAAAATTAAGAAAGATTGCTTTTACCAAAAATAGACTTTTATGCGAAAGGACGGCGAGGTCAGTTCAGTTCTAATACTGTACTTAAAACAAAACTCCCGCCAGGCTCAGAATGCATTCTTTTAACTCTTTAAATCAAAGTGCATCGCTTTGGCGCCTGGCTCTGGATGTTCAGTCTCGAGATAATAGATCCTATAAGACTTGAACATACATGGATTTTGGAATCTAGGAACCAAACCTCATCAGATATCAACGGTAGTTCCCGAAAAAGGAACAGGTCTTGTCGACTTTGTATTCGGATCAATGTCACGTTATTTTTCATTGATGCAAACATCATCTGAAAAACTACCCACTTTTGCAGGTTATTTCTAAATTCTGTTCAGGTTAACACTGAACAGCATGTGAAAAACAACCCACTATTGCAGGGTTTTTGAATTTGAATCAGGTTTCTGCACAGGATCCGTCCCATGTGATAAACTCTGCAGAAAACATGGTGCTTCCAGATGCTGCCAGGATTGCAACACTCATCGCTCTTTGCCAGCAAGAGTCAATGATGGAAGAGGATGGGAGCTGTAGTCCAACATCTGGAAGGGCCACAGATTATTCCTCCCTGCTCTAATCGGTGGCTATTACCAGCTCATTCCTATGCAGCGTAAACTATGTTATCCAGCTGTATATGGGGACGCAGAAGTTGGCTGAAGTTTTTCCAGCCTAGATCAGTAATGTGGACTAAAAGTGCGTCATTACAAGGCTCTTCCATCAGCTGCGAAACAAGGAGAATTTATACAACCCTTTGGGAGGCATACGCCAAGTGAAGGATGGAGTGTGTGTTTTTGTGTGTATGTAAAGTAGAGAGGGCAGGGGGTGGGTAAGTCCATAAATCTGAGAATATCCTGCCTCATAGCCACAGTTAACTCTTGAGGAATGAGGGACACATTCCAGGGCCTGAGAAACAAACCATTGTGTATTTGGACAGCACCCAGGACTCAGTCTTAGCCCTCACATTTCTTTCTCTGTTCATGGAACCGCCATCTATATGGCATCTGACTAGAGATGGGAAAGGAATTTATACAATCGGCCCTCCGTATCCATGGATTCTTTATCCACGGATTCAGGCATCTATGGCTTGAAAATATAGTTGTCCCTACATATCGACGGATCTTTTTATCCACGGATTTGAGCATCCACGGCTTGAAAAATATTCAAAAAATGTATAAATCCTAAAAAGCAAACCTTGATTTTGCTATTTTATACAAGGGACTCCATTGTATTTAATGGGACTTGAACATCCATGGATTTTGGTATTCGCCGGGGGACCAGGAACCAAACCCTAGCAGATATCAAGGGCCCACTGTATCTATCTATCTATCCATCCATCCATCCATCCATCCATCCATCTATCTATCTATCTATCTATCATCTTCCAAAAAGCAAACCTTGATTTTGCCGTTCTGTATAAGAGACATCATTTTACTATGCCATTGTATTCAATGGGACTTGAGCATCCACAGATTTTGGTATCCACAGGGAGTCCTGGAACCAAATCCCACTGGATACTAAGGGCCCACTGTACTATCCAAATCTTAAAAATGAATGTATCCAGGTTTTGGTCTGTGAGACTCTTTGCAAAAGCATGTCCATACTTTTCCCATCACTGGGCACAGACTACAACATACTTTAAATCATCCCAATATGGCAAGGATAGTCCGTATTAATCCTCAGTCCTACTTTTTCAGCGTTTTAAAAATTGTCCCAGTGTCTCTCTCCTCCTCCCGCTTCCCTCCTTTGTCCTCAGCTTGCTGCAGTTCCTGCAAACTTATGTTCGCATTGCTTTGCACTCAGTTAACTCAATAGAGGGAGTTGTAGCAAAAGGATTTTTTCACTCAAATGGATCAGCAGAAAGAGAGGAGAATGGTGAATCTTGCCCTTCCCAGTAGGCTCTGGCAAAAGCAACTTGTTGCAACCCTTCCTAGCTTGCATGTCCTTCCTCATTAATAATGTTAGCTATCTTGGCCACACTCAGATGTTGTCTGACCAGACGTGTCTTTGCTGAAATGTTGGTGCTTAGAGCCACTCAGTCTGGAGGCAATGGCATGCACAGTGGTTGCATGGATGAATGTGGGATGGGGTGCACCATTCGAAATTGAGCAAGGAAAGGAGAGGACTGATAAAATGGCCCCCTATGGACTGGACAGCTGTTTCGGTCCCCTTTCCATGCTCCTGACATCACTGAGCAAACAGTGCCAACCACTCCACCTCTCCCAGTCCCAAAGGGAGGAAAAATTGGCACAGACCGTTACCCAAAGGGTGGAGAGCCGTTCCTCTCCCTTCTTAGCTAGTTATCACAGACCATTCGGGAGCCTGAAAGGAGTCCCTGAGGTCTGGAAGACAAAAACATGCCTCCTCCTTCTGCTCCTCTGGACTGAAGAAAGACAAGCCTATTCTACATCTCTCCTTTATTGCCTCATTCACCAGATACCGACTCTCTCGACCACCACCTACACAAGCAACTCTTCTAGAGAAAGTCATCCCCTCGCCTCCCAAGTTTTGCAGCATCCCAAGACAAAGTGGGAAGAGGATAACACTATCAGCTGGCCATCTTGAATAAAGATGGAGTCAAGGATGCGAACGCATTCGAAGCACATTCAAGGCATGCAGAGTTTTATCCCGGATCCATTTGCATCAGTTATTCACACAGCTGAGAATACGAATCTTAGAAAAACTCAGGGGTTATTCAGATAGTGAAAATAATCCAGGTGGAATCTGGGTTGAATTGTTGTTCACATGCATTTCGAATGCATCCGATTAAGTTGGTGGGGCTGCCAAAAAAACCACTTAACCTAGGATAATTGATGTCAATCCTTTCCCCAAATTCCCCCCCCCCAAAAAAAAAACCTGGATTTTCAGCTGTGTGAATAACTGATAAGAATAGATCCAGGAGAAACTGGGAGAAAACTCTGGATGTCTTCAACGCACTCCGGATACAAGATGTAAATTTATGCTTCTCAGTCATGCTCAAAATGGAAGACATTTTGGAATTCCTCCTGGACAGACGGTTGAAATGTAGGACACATCCAGGAGAAGGAGAACATCTGGTCACTCTGTAAAGAGACAGTCTGCGTGTATTTATCTTGGCTTTGCTGCTATTAAAGCCACAAGAGTACAGCCGGAATGAGAGGTGGCTGGCAACATTCTTTGGTGTTCCACCTCCAACCAAACCCCATTCAGTTTTACAAGTTCAGCATTGGTCCTCCTCGACTTCAGCCATCACTGCTGTCTCCAAACCAGGGCTTGGGAAATTTGCTCCTGTGGACTACCAATACTGGAATCTCTCGGCCGTCATTGCTAGGGGCTGTAGCCTGCAAAAGTAAATTGCTCAAAGCTCTGCTTGGAGAAGTAGGACAGCATTTTTGGTCCCTTCTTTAAGGGCACTCATTCCACAAGAGACATCTAACTACCATGCTAAGGGTGCTAAAAAAAACAAGGGGGTGTGAGAAAACCAATCTCCTTCCAATAAGCCACAAAGCAGCGGTATGTGCCATTATTAGCCAGCTTAACTGATGGAAACTGATGTTAAAAGGAGTCAAATCCATCCACTCTATAATACACCCCAAAAGAAAGTAAGAGAGGGAGATAATGGGGGAGAGAGAAATAGCTGGAGAGATAAAATAGATACCGGTGGATGGATGGATGGATGGATGGATGGATGGATGGAGAGGGAGAAAGGCAGTAAGAAAGGATGAATGGAGGGATAGATAGATTAAGATAGAGATAAGATAGGATGGATGGGTGGATGGCATATAGATAGACAGATAGGATAGATAAATAGCTAAGGTAGGATAGAGAGACAGAGACAGATAAAATGACAGGCAGGCAGATAGGTAGATAGATATAGATAGACAGATAGATAGATAGATAGATAGATAGTAGGTAGATAAGATAGGATGGCTAGATAGACAGATGGAATGACAGGTACACAGGTAGGTAGGTAGGTAGGTAGGTAGAGATAGATAGATAGATAGATAGATAGATAGATAGATAGATAGATAGATGTAAGCTGCTCTGATACCCTTTTGGCTGAAGAGCGGGGTATAAATACTCTAAATAAATACATAAAGTCAGGACAGGATAGATAGATGTTAGCATGGATAGATATTCAGTAAGATAGGCAGGCAGGTAGGCAGTATTCCATTTCTTGGACACTTCAATATCCTGGGCACTTAAAACCTGTTTCTGAAACCTTACGCTTGCAAAGAGCAGCCACTCCCTCCAATCCTGGCCTCATGCAAACAGATCCTCTGTTCCCTAAAAACATGGTGTAAGATTTGCATTTGCAATCTGGAGCGCAGATGACATGCTAATGCTGATACAGACTTGATGAAAACTGTGCGTGTGTGTCCCCTCCTTGATCAGGGTGGAAATCGTGCAACCTTCCAGATGTTGTTAGACTGAAACATTCAGCATATCAGCATTGGAATCTGCAGTCTAACAGCATCTAGAGGATGGGACAACTTGCTTTAAAAGGACAACCGTCATTTCCAGTTTTTACAGCTTCTTTCTTCTCGGGGTTGGGGACAGGGGCTTTATGGAGTTCAGATTTAAATTTACACTTTGTTGTGTATCCTATAACACAACATTAAGTTATCACCTGCTACTACTCAAGCTAAGGCCCAAGCCTATCTGAAGATCTTATGCATCATCGAGTGATTTTACAGAATGTAGAGAGCCAGCATAGTGTTGTGGTTTGAGCATTGGACTATGACTCTGGAGGCCAGGATTTGAACCCCAGCTCAGCCATGTAAGCCTACTGGGTGACCCTGAGTAAGTCACACTCTCTCAGCTTCAGAGGATGGCAATGGCAAACCCTCTCTGAAGAAACTTGCCATGGAAACCCAATGATAGGTTCATCTTAGGGTGGCCATAAATTGAACATGACTTAAAGCCACACAACAACAACCATAACCTATTTTTCAGTGGACATGTTGTGCCTTGCCCTTTATCCTCCCACATCCAGTGGTCTTCTTTTTATCCGCTTACATTTTCCTATAGCAAAATGCATGACTCTCTGAATGGAGTGTTTCTCTTGAGCAAGCAGTTAAGGCAAAAACAGGCAAAAGTTGACTGTTTAATTGTTCATGTGATTCTTTGGTGTAATGTTTGACCGCAATTGTCTGGAATAATCTTCCTTACTATTAATAATAGGGCTTAGGTGTTTCAGCTCACCATGACATCACTTGTTTTGCCAATTCTCCTGAAATGCTAGGTGGCCTAGCATGCATTTCCAAAGAACCCCGTGCGCAGACATGTTGCAACCATACCAGTTCAAAAGCATGAATCAGGTCCCACTGAACCATATACTGGTGTGGTGGTTGCTATGTGCCTTCACATCGCCACTACCCTGCCACAGGGTTTTACTGGCAAGATTTCTCCAGGAGAGGTTTCAGATTGGCTTCTTAGTAGGCTGAGAAAATACGTGACTTGCTCACAAGGTGCATACCTTCCAAATGTCCAGATGTGCCAATTAATCCTCTGTCATCCTACTTTTTCGCATGCTTTTCAAATGTCCCGGTTTCTCTCCACTTCACTTCTTTGTCCTCAGCATACTTCAGTTGCTGCAAACTTAGCTCAAAATTATTTTGCACTCAGTTAATTCAACAGAATCTGGTCCTTCCCAGTAGGCTCAGGACAAAGCAAACTGCTGCAGCCTCTCCTTGCTTTTGTGTGCTTCCTCATATATAGCTTTTGCCACCCTGGCCCTATTCTGATGTTGGCTGGTTATATGTGTCTTGGTTTCCGTCTGTGAAATATTGGACAATATCAGAGTGGGGGATTATCACACCGCCAGTTATGGCACAAACCAATCGGCATAGTTCCGATTTGGCAACAGTCCTGACCATGTGACGCAGTGCGCAGACTGCTGCTATCCTGCTTTAAAACTGCCACTTTTCATTCCGCAATTACGCAACAATACTGCATCCAGCAACCAATGCAATCATGGACGTGCCGTTGTTGCGCAATCTCGCAACATTGCGCCACTCCCTCCCTTCTAGTGAGGTTGAGGTACTCATGCGCAGCTTTAAAAAAAAAAGCCCCCATTTAAAAAACGGGGTCAGTTCCTGCCGCTCTTATTGCGAATACATCCCGGTTTTCAGAGACATGTGTCATCTAACGCACGGCTGCAGCATGTCATGGTTTCATTTCTTTTGGGTTGCCAACAGTTAGCATCATGGTGCGATAATCTCCTGGGTTTCCATGGCTGAGGACGGATTCGAACCTGGGTCCCCCCAGAGTCGAAATCCAACGCTCAAACCACCATGCTACACTGACTTGCTTCCCTATGGACCATAATGTAATACAGTCAAAGTGGCTAAGAAATACCAGAAAGGTGGGTCTTATCCTTTCAGTGCAATCTTCTGGTGGAATGAGAATTGCAACCTATGCAAGCAGCTACAGATATTGCGCTTGACGGTGGAATTCCAGATTAGTCAGGAATACATCTGGTATTATTCCATCTTTTATTCAGCAGGGGGTACCAAAGGGGTGAAAAAGCACCTGGCGTCAGAGAAGACTCTGGGACAGTTTTGCTTGGTGCCGGCTCAACTGTTCCATTGTTTTACACATTCTTTTAAGTATACAGTAGAAAGGATGCCATTGTTTTCTGCCTGTAAGTCACCTGAAGTACCTTGTACAAAGGAGGGAGTATACATTAATAAATGATCATTTCGTCTCCTCGGTACTCGGCCCTTGGGTTTCACCCTTCAGAATCTAACCCTCGTCTTACACAAGGCATCAGATATGTAGCACCACACCCTTTTAGTTTGGCTCCGTTTATGAATATGAATTTGGAGAGCTCTTTCTGGCATTTTTTTTCCCATCCCTCCAGCATGACTTCCAACCACAACTTTACTCAACAAGGAAGGGGGAAAAACCACTTCTAAAGAAACAACACCAACACCTTGGACAATGACTCCGGGGACCAGGGTTTGAATCCTGGCTCAGTCATGCAAACCCACTGGGTGGGCAAGTCACACTCTCTCAGCCTCAGAGGCTGGTGACCTGCAGGTGGAGTTTAAGAAGTTACCTGGTTTCAGACTATTCCTCCCAGCATCCCCCAGGAAGCATGCTGTCCAGGGGATTCTGGGAGTTGTCATTCAAAAAGGTAAGTGATAGAAACTGTTGTTGACCCTTGAACTGCCAGTTCACAGAATCAGAGCAGTTTCTCTAGGGACCCACCTGCAGCACTGAAGTTCTTTCTTGGCTCCAGCTTCAGAGCATTGTTTTACCTTGCAATCTTCAAGTCAAATAGAGTCAGGTTTCCCCTGTAAACCTAGAGGCAACGGAGTGGGAGAGTCTGGGATCTAGCAATGGTGGTGACTGATGTGGCCCAGCTGAAGGCACCTGAAGTGGGCAATTTCCTAAAGCCTACAAGAACACACACAAACACACAAAATGTCCCAACACAGACAACTGAATCATCATCTCCCCACTCTGCCATCAGATCACCAGACTTGGCAAGAAAAGGAGACTTGCTCACTCCGAAATCCCACTCTGGCCAATATTTGGAGTGGAATGGAGAAGAGCATCAGACCTGCTGTTGTCACTGTGTGCCTCCAGTAATTTTTGACTTATGGTGACCCTATCATGGGGTTTTCTTGGCAAGTTTCTTCAGAGCAGGTTTGCCATTGCCGTCCTCTGAGGCTGAGAGAGTGTGACTTGCCCAAAGTCAACAAGTGGTTTTTTTTAGGCTCAAGTGGGGAATCAAACCCTGATCTCCTGAGTCGTAGTCCAACACTCAAACCACTACACTGTGCTGGCTCTCCGACATGAGTTCAAATTCTTTGCTCAGCTGCAGAGTTCACAGGCTAGCCTTGACCCAATCACCTCATCTTTGCCTACCTCACAGGGCTGTTGCGATACCGCCACGGGGTGTCACTTCTGCTTCTTGAAAGAACAGACAACGCTCCATCACCCATGCTTCTTAGACTGTCTAGATGTTCAAGACTCCAGGGCAGTACGTAACACCGAGAGAAAGCATGTTTTAGCATCACAACAACCCTTGGAGTAGGTTGGGTCGAAAGACAATCACTTGCCCAAAGCCATTTCGGAGAGCATCTTGGCCAAGGAGAGACTTTCTATCACTTGACCCTGACACCAACCCTGCGAGGTAGTCTAAATCTGAGCTGTGATATCCTATCTCTCATTGAATGTCACACTGCCAAAAAATTAAACCACTTGTATCCAGACATCCAGACATCTTGATCTACTTTCAACCTTCTACTTATCGCATCACACTTGATTGTGGTACTCTTGGTAACATCCACTCTGTTGTTGTTTTGAACACAAGACCAATGCTGTGCCCTCTGTTTCACATCCACAAATCCCCATGCAGGCACATCCTTACCTTCCTGGGCACTGCTGATGCCAGTCCACCAAACCATCAGGCAGGAGCAAAGAAGAGATCGGCCAAGTTGACTCATTTTCCCGAGACCAAAGAGTCTCCAAACAAATCTCAGCCTGCCCAAGAGAAAACTAAAGGCTCATTGGCAGAGATGTGGGGAGAGGGACACCAAAATTTGGGGGACAGATTCTCACAAGTGTCCGGCAGCTCCCCGGTTTGTGGAGGAAAAGGCTGAAGGGAGAAGTTGTCGCTGGAGCCGAAAACAAGTGACGAAATCGAGAGTGAAGTCAGCACCCAAGAGATGGATGGAAAGATGGATCCAAGGTTTTGAAACAAAACAAAGGCAACTTCGTTTTTTTTGCTTTCCCCGACTTGCCAAAACTCCTGGTGGAAATTCCAGATAAGTTTCCCAACTCGGGATAATGGTCCCTATCACAAAAAGGACAAAAATCCAAAGGAGAGCCAACGAGAAAAGGTCTTGCCTTCAAATTTCCCACTTAAGAGTTGGCTTCACTTGTCACAAGAGTGTTGTTTTTCCATCCTGGCTTGTCCCAAGTCCTGCACCTGATTTTCTTTTCCTCTTCTGCCTCCTCTTGCCAGGCAATTCTTCCTTCTGCTCTGGTTTTGTTTGCTTCTTCTGACTCGAGGAGGGAAGAAATAGATCTGTGTAGCCCAACAAACTTGCGCGCCCAACGTCTCCAAGAGTGCCAGCCTCTCTTGAGGACCAAAGTGCTGACTTCTCCAAAAAGAGAAAGGAGAGAAAGAGAGAAAATTAGGGAAACAGCTCTTCCTTTTTGCTCTGCCCCTGACTCACCCACTCCCACACACTACTGTTGAAAAGTGCTTTGGTTAAAAGGCCTGCCAGAGCTTAGCAAGTTGAAAGGGAGAGAAAGGCTGGGGGTGGAAAAGACAGGAGGAACCAGGCAAGGGGTGTGAGAATGAAAAATTCCATCCAGCTTTGGCAGGGTTAATGGGAGGAGAAGAACAGAAGAGAGAAAGAAAGACAGACTTTTCTTAAAGTTACACGCACCCACATGCCGGAGAAAAAGGAGTCGTGGGGAAAGCCGCACCGAGCGCATGGGACAGAGGCAGAGCATGGATTAGCAGCAAACTCTCTGACTTGACATCCTCACATACCAATGGCATATATATGTCTATGCTGGCTTCCACTCCGCCAAAAAGCATCTGAGGAAGTCAACTCAAGCCTGCGAAAGCTCATGCTGCCAACTTCTTTCGTCCAGTTACTGGCAGATATTGAGCCAATGCAGCATTTTGTACATTGAGATGGAGAAAGTTTCAAAGGTGCTACAAGATCTCTCTACATACTGATTCCACTGACTAACATGGCTATATTTTTAATACTCTTATCATGAGTTGACTGCCTAAGGATTGCTTTCCTCCACTTCTGGCAGTTCATCCCCAAAGGCTGAGATGTTGTTTGCCTGCTAAAGAGAGAGAGAGAAATGTTGGGACGTTGAGGGGAGCTGTGGACTGCCAGATGTTGCTGGACTGTTGTGCCCATCATCCCTGATCATTTCGAGACAGCCAGAGTTGCAGTGCAGAACATTTGAAGGGCTGTGGTTTCCTTAGTCTGATAGAAACTAGTACAGTTGGTCCTCCTTATCCATGGAATCAGCCATCCATGGCTTGGAAATATGTTTTAAAAATACAAACTCCAAAAAGCAAACCTTCATTTTGCCATTTTATACAAGGGCTTCATTTAATTCTTCCATTATAGTAAGTGGGACTTGAGCATCCACAAATTTTGGCATCCAGACAGGTTCCTGGAACCAAACTCCAGGGCCCACTGTATAAAATAACCCCTCTTTCTCTCACACGCAAAGACAGTGCCCTCCAGATATTTTGGAACTAGGATGAAATAGGGACAGGACTCTTGTACTGTTAATAGTTATATAGAAATGGGAATTTTGCATGAGGAGGAACACCGGCTGAAATTACACCTTCGACACTACTATTATAGGTACAGGAGCCCTGTCCCTTATTTCACTTGGCAACCCTTAATGGAACACAACCCAACTCAAGATGTTTGAGTTCTCATTGTACAATCAGAGCTTTCCTGTGCGACACAGTTTGCGAATTAATACAATCGGGCCAACAGTTTTCCAACTGGTGGGTTCTTGTGATTCACAACTGAGTCATGCATAGTCCTAAGGTGGCTATTTGGTTTTATGGGGTTTTTTTATCCATCCAGGAGAAACAAAATGAACAGATACAGATAAGGTTAACAAATTGAGTTTGGGGTTCAGTGCAGTACAAGTGAGGGTCATTTCTCACATGCTACTACTACTACTACTACTACTACTTCTACTATTTACTTACATCCCACCTTTCTCCCATTATAGGGACTCAAGGTTTAATAGAAGTTGGAGCATTACCGTATATACTTGACAATAAGTTGACTTCATGTATAAGTCGAGGACAAGTTTTGGGGCCAAAATTATGGACTTTGCTATATGACCCATGGATAGGTCGAGGTAAAACTTAAAGGAATATATCAAAGGATCTAAAAGATGAAGCGAACAAAGTCAAAGAACTTATAAAATACCAGCAGACATAACTCTTTGTGCTTACTCTTAGGGCTAGTTGGATGAGAGTAGAGGAGGTTAGTGCTTCCATGACAGATTATACTCTTGCTTTTCACCAGGGGATGGTTCCTTCTTTTAAATAAGAGTTAAGATACAGTACTTACATTCACCCATGGATAAGTCAACTCAGGTTTTTTGGGGTCAATTTATTAACCTAAGTTTCTAGAGTTATACATTAGTATATACTAGTAATTCATCTACTTAAGCTCACAGTGATAAGTAGCTTGACCATTGGTCAGGAGCAGAGACAGATATAACAACCCAAAGTCTGGAAGGCTTCTGCAAGATTTCACAGTACATTTATCACATTTCGATACTTCAGAAGACCTGACCCAGCCGCGGAAGAGCGGCAACGAAGGCGGACTCTCCTATCTTGGCCTTCAAGTTGAAAAATTCCTGACTAAACTCTTTTCTTCCTTCCTAGATTACTCTTATTTTCTAGTGTTACTTTTATCATGTCCAGGATGTGGCAAACATAGCGCTTGAAATGGACTGAATGCGTTGCTCTCCTCCAGATGAGGCCATGTGCCTTTAAAATGCCCAGCAGCTAACAAGATATTTTTATTGGCAGAACTTCAGCCAATGCAGCATTTTGTATATTGATGGAGAAAGTTTCATGGGTTTCTCTGAACATGTGAAGCGTGCATCTTTTCACCACTGAGAAATCACAACGCAGCCAAGTTGCTATAATAAAAGTAAACCTCACCTACACCAGGGAATGCAATTCAGATCATTCATGCAACCTTTGGTCGTCCAGGTGTTTTGGACTCCAGCTCCCAGAAGCCCCAATCAGCTTGGTCAATTGACAAGGATTCTGGGAACTGAAGTCCAAAACATCTGGAGGATCAAAGGTCTGCAATATTTTCCCTTGCCCTGCAGCCAAACCAAACATACCTAGCATATTTGGCTAATAAATGGCTTTAAAATGCTCCATTGTTTGTGATTTCTGGAGGGGGGAAAGGAACCTGTGTCTGTGAGGTTGCAGAGTTAACCATTACCTTCCACAAAGACAGGAGATGGGTGACATTGCTGAGGAGCTCCAAGGATCCGATGCAAAGGTAGGGAAAATTAGAGTCGTTGAAAGTCGCATTTATTTGTCTTCAAACTAACCTATGTGCCGATAATTAAGCAAATGAATCCTTTTCACTAGAGACTATATATATCACATTTTACATCAGAAACAATAAATAATGCATATCAGACCCAAAGTATGCAACTGCAAATGAAGATAATAATATAGTAGTACTGTATACGTACTTGCAGAGCCAGCATGGGATACCGGTTGAGCATTGGACTACAACTCTGGAGACTAAGGGTTCGATTCCTGCTTGGCCATGGAAACCCATTGGGTGACCTTGGGCAAGTCACATACTCTCAGCCTCAGAAGGCAATGGCAAAACCTCCTCGCCAAGAAGCTCCATGATAGATTCGCTTTAGGGTTGCCATAAGTCGGAAATGACTTTAAGGCACACAACAACAAATACATATTTGCACCATCCCAAATCCTAACGCAACCCCCCCCCAAAACACCCCCAAACCCCACAAAAAAACCCAAAGTAAACTTTATGTTCTCTCTTTGTCAAGAAAGCTGCGGAGGAAAAGCTTTGGTGGGACAAGGCACTTTGGGGGGGATCCTGTGTGCATATCTCCCTTTCAAGATTCAAGTTCTCTGTTGATTTATGGTAATCCCATGGGTTTTCTTAGGTAGGAAAAACTTAAAGGGGTTTTTGCCAGTCTCTTCCTCTGAAATACAGCCTACCTGGTATTCATTGGCAGTCCTCCATCCAAGTACTAACTAGAGCTGACCCTGCTTAGCTTTCACGATCAGAAGGTATCTGGTACCTTTAGGGGATTTAACTCCCTGAATTCCTTGCATTCAGGATCGTTCCAGGCCTTGAGGTTTCCAGGCCAAAACCTGAGACCTGGGAATGGTCCCTGGTGATGCTATTAACTATGATGTGCTAAGTATGAGCCATAGTTGCTCACAGCTGGTCATTCAAACACTGACCTGCACTGCAGAAATAATGCAGTTTATCACCGCTTTAACTGCCATGGCTCAATGTGATAAAATCCTGGGATTTGTAGTTTGTCCTAGCACCTGAGTTCTCTGGCAGAGAAGGACAAAGACCTTGTATAACTACAAATCCTAGAATCCCATAGCATTGAGAAACTACATTATTTCTATGGTGCGGTCAGCACCATAGAGATGCACACACTGGGGTTCGACGTTACAATAGAAAGCCGAACTGAAGGGGCTGTTCCCAGAGCAAAATGAAATTAGGAGATTATTCCTTCGCATTTAAGGAGACAGGATAAGGAACACTTCATCTATCTTGCTTGCTTCTAAGGAGAAGGTGGATGCAGAGTGGAAGGTGAGTCCTGGGGCTCCCATGACTGGGAAGGAAAGAATTTGAATTTAATCAAATGCATGCATAGAAACCCCTCTGCAGAGTCTTTGCAAGCTGCAGCAACAAAAAGAAAGCTTGCTGACTATAAGGATCAAGGTGCTGCTCTATCATCTGAGCTGCAGATTTGCCTCTAGCCCTTTCCTCTTGTCTCTGGAACCAAGCTCACCAAAAACTGAAGAATATGTCCCCTTCTCTCCTGTGACCCATGGAAACTGGAGACTCAAAGCCAGGCCCTCAAAACTGAGATCAACTGTCAGGGGGTGAAATGTACATCTTTAATCTCATCCCTTCAGGCTGTGAAGACCCATGGCCTACTTCTTTTATGCTGGCTAAGCATAGTCAAAGCTCTTCTCTGCTGCTGGGAGAAACACCCAGAATCCAAGGTCCTCTGGTATTCCCCTCTCCTCCTTCCTTCCTTCCTCCTGAGCTTTTGGCATTTATCTGCAAGGATGGGATGCAGGGAGGAGAGCTCAGTTGCGCAAACAGCAGATCTGGGCAAAGGTGCTGACATGCAGCAGAGCAGAAATGTAGAGTCAGGTTTCTTTCGGAAGGCGCCAGCCCAGTCTCTGTGTGTTGAAGGATCCTTCGGAGTCAGGGACTGTGGCTGATCATTTCTTGTTGTGTGTCTTCAGGTTCTTTTGGACTTATGGCAACCCTAAGGTGAACCAAACACGGGGTTTTCTTGGCATGATTTGTTCAGAGGAGGTTTGCCATTGCCTTCCTTTGAGGCTGAGAGAGTGTGACTTGCCCAAGAGCACCCAGTGGTTTTCATGGCCGAGTGGAGAACTGAATCCTGGTCTCCAGGATTGTCGTCCGACACTCAAACCACTACATTGCCTGAATCAATCCAAAACCTGAACCTGATCCAGACTCAAGTCAGGTCCCATAATCTCTATTTTTCTAACACTTTAGAGTTAATATATGCTCCCAGTTATTGGTTCTCTATGTAACTGTACAATTGAAAATCTGTGTATGCTCAAGTCCCATTAAATATAATGACATAGCAAAATGGTTTGCCTTATTATAAAAAAAATGGAAAATCAAGGTTTGATATTTAAAATACTTTTTTTGAACATTTTCAAACCGTGGATGCTTGAATCCATGTGTAAAAAAACTGTGTATAAGAAGGGCTGACTACACACACACACACACACACTTTTCATTTGAATTCCAACCCGCTGGATGTTGTTGGACTACAGCTCTCAGCATACTGCACCAAGGTATTTCACACTGCTGTGTTTTTAAGTAGACAATCCATAGACCCCCCCCATAGAAAATCTACACGTGTATGTATGTGTGTGTGTGTGTGTGTGTGTGTGTGTGTGTGTGTGTGTATATATATATATATATATATATATATATATATATATATAACCACCCTCAGTGTGCCTCATCTGTAAAACAGGAATGGTACTGGGGTGTTTTCGCACAGCTTTTGTAGCTGCGTTTCAAGAGCTGTGTTAATTTAGATATAGCTTCATACCTGTATTATACACACAACTGATAACAGAGGTCACAGGAACCAGGTAAAAATTAGCTTGCTTCCTGAGCAAACATTTTGCACCAGTTTCTGTCCTACACCCCACACAGGCTGCAACAAATGGGACCACACACATATATATGTGTGTGTGTGGGTGTGTGTATGGAGAAACCATGTTATCTTCATCATTTTCAATATTGTGGTGCCTAGAAAGCCTAGTCTCAACTGACGTGGTGAGAGACAAAATAGAGTCACAGCTTATTCTTCCAAATTGTTTTGTATATCAGCGTTCAAGCCTCAGAACATATGAAGGACACAAAAGAATATCTCATATTTAAGGTCCTTAGATTTCAAGGCCTTTCCTGGAATCTAAGGAATAGGTTCCTTTCCTCTAGTCTTTAGGATGTAGGGGAGGAATCTTTGAGCAAGGGCATGGTTTTGAAAAGCTCTAGTTGCAATTGAAATTTCCCAACAAATCCCAGCTGCAGCAGCTGTTCTGTCGCTCCCATCACATCTTTCCAGCGTCTTCTTTGTAGAGCGAGCGGAAAAGGTAGAAGAAGGGGAAGACAAACCCCTGAAAGACAACAGACACCAATACTTAACATTCCAGCTGTCCCTTGAGGGTATATGTATGTTTATATGACAGAGGTTGAAAGCAACCAAGGTCTAATTCCGTCTACTGGGAATAATGCTAAGAAAAAGAAACACACACATACCAGCCCTAGTCAAACTGGGATAACATTCCTCCCTCCTGCTTTGGATCTTTATCTTCCAACTGTCCAGATTTAAACAAGGAGAATCCTGAATAATCCTTTTGTCATCCCACTTTTTGCCCTGGTTTCCCTCTCCTCCTCCCACTTTCTCCCTTTATCCTCAATTGCTCCAAACTGAGCTTCAAGTACAACCATGGTTTGTATTCAAGTCAATTCAACAAGGGAGAGAGGAGAGATGGGGGCAAAATCTCGCTCTTCCCAGTAGGCTTAGGCAAAAGCAAACCGCTGCAGCCTCTCCTATCTTCTTCCTCATAAATAACTCTTGCCATCTTGACTATTGCGTGTTCTGGTTTTCACTCATGAAATGTTGGAGGTCATGGGCTGATGGTAGCCATTTAGGAACATGGAATGCTGCTGATATAAGGAGTCAGGTCCTTGGTCCATCTCGACTGAGGAGTACCAACTTGACTGATAGCAAGTATCTTCCAAGGTTTCAAGCAAGAGGACTTCCTCATCCTGCTGGAGATCCCTGTGATGGTTCCCTGGTGATCTACTTTCCAAAGGCTAACCAGATCCAACCTTGCTTAGCTTCTGAACTCAGATGGGGTTGGTCATGTAGGAAGCTATCTCATCGCAGGGATCTCCAACAGGAGTAAGATTCTTGGTCCATCTATCGCAGTACCATCAACTCTGAACGTCAGAGATGACACTCCAGGATTTCAGGATGGACCCTTTCCTAGCTCTACCTGGAAATGCCTGGGATTCATTCCTGGTGGTCTCCTGGCCATGTATTAAGTACTTAGTAGGCTCAATCTCTCTAAGCTTCGACAAGGAGACCAGATTTGATGCATTCAGGATGGTAACATCAAAGACTTTCCTCTCTCTTTATCTTTAAACCGGACGTAGACCAGACAGTCCTTGAAACCAAAGACTAGCCTCTGGAAAATGGGACGCACAGCAATACCACTCGGCCAGCACAATTTTGGTTGTTGTTGTGGGCCTTCAAGTAATTTCTGATTTATGGCAACACTGGGGTTTTTTGGCAGAATTTGCTCCAGTAGCCCTTGCCTTCCTCTGTGGCTGAGAGTCTGTGGCTTGCCCAAGATCACCCAGTAGGTTCCCATGACTGAGTGGGAATTCAAATTCCCCAAGTGGAAATTAGATGTAGTCGACCACTCGCATCACTAAACCATACCAGTTCTTTTAGCAATGTTGCAAAATGCCTCCTTTGCCCATCTTACATTCCTTGGTTTCACCGTCCATCAGCAAAAGGAGGATACTCTCTTATCTCTGTTGCTGCCCAAAGGAAAAACTCTATGTCCCTGGCAGCAGAGGAACTGTCTTTCAGGGTCACACTATCAGCCCGGTTCATACTCCCCCCGAATGTGACATTCTTCAAAGAAAACAGAAAGGGCTGAGATGTTCTCCCAATGTGGAGCCAAACACAGAGGCTTTGAATATTTCCATAGTGTAGAGGGGGAGTGGGCATCATGTGCCCCTCCAGATGCTGTTGAACTGCAGCTCCCAGCGTTCCTGATGCTGGCAAAGGATGATAGAACTTGCAGTTCAAGCACACTAGATCCATAACCTAGATTTCACTGGTGGCCAGGGGTTCCTTTGCAAGGTTAAAACTAGTGGGCCAGTTGCACCCACTCCCGGAGATGTCAGATTGGGCTACCATGGCACATGCCTCCATTATATCCCATTTAGATTGCCGTAATGCACTCTAGGGACCAGGGTTCAATTCCCAGCTCAGCCATGAAACCCACTGAGTGACCTTGGGCAAGTCACACTCTCTCAGCTTCAGGGGAAGGCAATGGCAAAGCTCTTCTGAAAAAATCCTGCCAAGAAAACTCCATGAAAAGTTTGTCTTAGGGTTGCCATACATTGAAATTGACTTGAAGGCACACAACAACAGCAACCAGAAAAGCACTCTGCATGGGGCTGACTTTGAAAAACGGTTTAGAAAGTCCCACTTGCTGGGATCAGAATGCTGATAAGGGAAGGCTGAGAGAGTGTGACTCACCCAACGTCACCCAGTGGGTTTCAGGGCTGAGCAAGGATTTGAACCCTGGTCTCCCAAGTCCTAGTCCAAGACTCAAACCACTGTGCCACACTGCCTCATGACTTCTTCTTAGGTTTCCCTTTTGTCAGTCATAGATTTTTATTTTCATGCTTCTTGGAGCACCTCCTGGTGGCCATACTTCCATGCTACAATTGCATTTGGAAAACTCCCTCATCTACTCCCTGCCCCATTATTTTCTACAACGAAAGTAAAGTAGCATTTTTATTCCCAAAGCAAAAGCAGCAGCCTACAAGATCCTAACAAACAACCTGGGAGTCGAGATCCACACCTGTCTGACGGTTTAAATGGACAACTAAACTCTCTGATATCGGACCACACTGAAAAGCATTTCACAAATCCTGAATGCATCACTTCATTTTCACAGTCCTTGAGGTCCAGAGGTTGATCTAGACTCCACTTGCTCTATTAAATCAAGAAAAAAAGCACCTTGCTTTTATAGCCTTAATTCCTTAAAATGTTTTTTAAGGCATTGAATATATATTCCCTTGGAAGCCAGAACAATTTCGCTTCTTCTCAAAGTGTACCTGGACACACTTGTAAATGCAACTCTTCTGTTGAAGAGAAAGCACTCGGTACAGGCTCAGAGGCACTTTTAGTACTGCTCACCTCTAGTCCTGGTCAGGAGATGAACATTTGCTAACTGAAATCCTCCTTTGGAGCATGGTTTGAAACCTGAGCTCAAGCATGTGTGCCAAAGGAAGTATCACTCTCCACAAAATATCTGGTCGCTTTGCCATAAGAGAGAAAGGGGCTGTCGAGATGACAATTTCCAGAGGGACGGACTGGCAAATAATTTCTGATCATGGTTCTGACTAGTTGTTTCATCTTTTGCTGGATCATAGCTAAACTATTTCCTCCTCTTGGACAAAAGAAATAAACAGAATGAGTAACCAAGATAATAAGGGATACTGTGGTTGACCCCTTTTTGCAACACATTTTGATTACATTTCTAGTAATATATATGCATGAAGGACAGTAACGTCCAAAATCTACCAAACAGTGATACCTTTCCTAGACTTCAATCCGGTTCCTCGGATGCATTGGACCTGCATCTGAGGAAGCAGATTGAAGTCTAGGGAAAGATCATGCTGCCAATTTCTTTCTTCCATTTAGTCACAAGATGGCTCTAAGTACAAAAAATAAAATACTTGGGGACAGCCTTGCAGCAAAGCTATTGGTATCCAGTGACTAGGTTTAACTGGTTTTGCAAAAGAGGAACGTTTGGGCTGACCGGCTTGGGATAAGAAAGCCCCCTCTTCTTTGCTGCTATAAAAAGGTACAAGAGTGCAGCCTTAGACACACATCTGGTAATCCTAGCAAGAGGAACAAATCTCCTTCTCTTCCTCCACCCGGCCTTTGTAGGTTCAAGCTGGATCTTGTGCTGAATCGCCAAGTATTTGAGGTCAAGAAAACAAGGCAAATGCTGTGGGGCCTCACAAAGGATCCGAAAGCGCAGAGGTGGCTTGTAACTGGGTTATCTGAGGCTGCATAGGGAGGACAGGGAAGAGTTTTCTTTTCTTTCCAACAGTTCAACTGTCCTGCCATCCTTTTGCCATCTTCGCTTCGGTCGCTTCAACGGCCTCCAAGCCACAAAAATAAAATACCCCATTTCCAAGGCAGGGGAGGTGGACAGCTGCTGACAGCTGGCTCCAGATGTTTTCTTCTGCGATGTGGAACTCAGCTTCCCTGTCTCTCTTGGCCCCAAAAGCCAAAGGATCACACCCTGTTCTGTGTGTTTTGTGTGCGCAACAGCAACAGGGCCCACTTAGGAATGAATAGGGAGGTGCCTTGCAAAACACTGCACAGCCAAAGTCACTTTTTGAGAAGCAGTGATTCCCAAACTCTGGACTTCCAGATGTTTTTCACTGCAACCCCCAGAAGTCCTGACCAGCTGAGGATTCTGGGAGCTGAGGTCCACAACAGCTGGAAGAGCGAAGCTTGGAAATGTCTGTTTTAGAGGGAAATGTGCTCGAGTTTATGTATCTCAAACATCAGTTTTCTTATATTGTAGAACAGCGACTTATACCTGCTTGCTTCTTCCAAGATACCAACAGTATCTTGAATATACCCCTCATATTATGACTATGGGTGGGCATCCATTTTTTGTTCTATATAGATTTCCTGCAACATCCAAAATGGAGATGTTGGGACTGCAACGCTGTCACCTTCTTTCAGCTGTATGTTTTTACCATCTCTGCCCAGTGAAGGAGCCTGTGAAACTTTGACAACGAATGTTGTGTACCTTCAAGTCATTTCCAACCCATGGCGTCCCTAAGGCAAACCTATCAGCAGGGCTTTCTTGGCAAGATCTGTTCAGGTTTGCCATTGTCTTCATCTGAGGCTGAGAGAGGGTGACTTGCCCATTGTTTTCAACCATTTAAAGCCATTTCATTTATTATTTGTCATTCCCATCATGGTAGCCATATTGTTAACTGCTTTAGGTGATGGCATGGCCATGGGGGAATTCAAATACTGCTCTCCAGAGTCATAGTCCAACACTTAAACCATGACACTATGCTGGTGTACTATATTACTATGTAAAACTAGAAGGTAATCCCACCCTCGCCTCCAAATAAGTTAAGAGGACAGGTCTTAGAATAAAATAATGGCTACAACCTTTCTTAAATGCAAGTTTCTAATCCTCAAAGGCACAAAGGTTAAGGTTTTGCTCTATCTGGGCAATTGTAGATGGTATCAAGGAAAAGCTGAAAACAATTGTTCCCCATACAACCCAATCAGGATTTCTAGTAACAAATGGACAGCTTTGAGATTCTACCTACCTTGCCGCTTCTTGATCTCAATTGCACCGTAGTGGCATTGGATTCAGCACTGTAACTTGGTTAAAAATAATCTGGATAGCGTTAACTATGGTTAGTACTGGTAAAGAGAGAACATTACGTCAGGAAATAGTGAAGCAGTGTATATAAAGCAGCGGAAGAGAGTTTGTGCAAACCTGCTGTAGTTAATGATCTTACAATTAAGTCTGCTTTAAGTCCATTTTTAACTAGCGCCTTCCCTTTTGTCAGTTGCTGAGGAGGAAGGGGACCCTCAATACTCTGTTTCCAGGACAAACTTTTAGAAAGGCAAAAAAGTAGATGGCAGAGAGACAGAAGAGTCCTAATACACCAAACTGGGCAGAGAGGTTTTTACAAAATGCATTCCTGAGGCATGACCACCCATACACTTAGCCAAAAAGAATTTCCTGCCGTTAAGTGAAAAGAGAAAGGTTGGCTGGTGGTGCATCAGGCAGCTATTTTAATCCCAAGATGGTTTTGTTTTGTGGCAACGACTGGCCTGTAAGAAGAGGCAGCCGTCTCTTCTCTCCAGTTCCATCTCCTGAAGAATCCAAAGCCAGGGCAGGGCTGTGAAGGCCCAGTCCTTGCAGTTTTGCTACACTTAGCCTCCACTTTGATACCTGAGATGGATTTCTTCCAGCTCTTTTAAAAACACATTAGCACTAAGTGTAAAACCATTTTATGACATTTATCACATTTCCTCACTGAAGGATCCAAAGAGGAGAGTGCAAACAGCCAGTTTCACAACATGGTTAAGTAAATTGTACAGCACAACCCTGTCTGGAATACTGTGGGCATGCTTGGTTCAGCCCAGTTCACTTATTTTGGAGGTGAGAAAATGCTAGAAAACACAACTACTACAAAAAGCCAGGGTTGAAATGCCTTTCCTAAAGAGATGTTAAAGCACTTGTGAATTTTTCATCTTTTTCATTCCCTAAAGTTGGTTTTGTGGCCCTTCACTCCACCAGAGTCTTGGATTGCTCACTCTCTGGAAATATATATATATATACCTTGGGGTAAACTGCCTCTCTTGAAAAACTGGCAAAATGGCACTTCTCCTTTTAAACAGGCCATAGCCCTCCCTGCACTGTACAACAAAACCAAAAAATACCAATTTTTAAAAACCTGAAGCGGCTTTCTGACTAGGGATGCAATTCATTACCGACTTTCTTGTTGAAGTAAGGAAAGAGTAACTTTGGCAATTTTCTTTGCCCTGTGAGAAAGAATTCAAAAATTAGAGTTGTCAAAGTCTAGTCAAAATGTGGGATATATTCTACACAACATTTGTATGTGGCTGTTTTGCGCAGAAAACTGCATCGTCGGTAGAGGAAATGGCTTTTTCTGTGCTGGAAATAATATTACTATGTGGATTCGACTACCACCCCACCCCAGCTTTTTTGGTTTTGTGAATTTTGCATGGAACACTCCCTACCACAGCATTTTCTGTGAAGGAATTAATATGTGAAAATATTATCTTTTGCACAGACAATGATGCTTTCTGTGCAAAACAACCACATGCAAGTTTTATGCAGAATAAGCTCTGAACTGCGAAGATTCTCATAAATCCAGGATTCTTCTCATCCTTCCAACTCTTCTCCTGACCACTTGCTGGTTTGGGGTTTTTTTAATGGTCTGTGCAACCCATAAAGGGTCCTATGACAAAAACTTAAGAGATTTAAGGCTGTGAGAAGGAAGTGATGTCATGCAACACATAATTAACTTATCACCAAAAAATTTTCTAAAGAAATGCATAACAAATGCTTCTGTGTTTCCACAATGACACACCTCCAATCCTGACCGCAAATACTTATCCTGAACTCTCATGAAGAGGGGGAGAAAAAAGGAAGAAACAGCAGAGAGGTTGTTTGTTTTTTAACTTAAACACCCATATGAATTTATTAAATCCAGAGTCTGTTATTAGGATGTAACGATGAGAAACGGTAGTTTTTTTGTTTTGTTATGTTATCTTTTGTTCCGATAATCAGCTCTCTTTATGAAACGGAGAAACAACTTGGAGGAAAACTCCTTAATAACAATGTCCTAAATACCCGCACAATGGAATGGAGGTCACAATGATTACTGGTTTGAATCTTGCTTTTAAACATAGAGACTTACGGAGGGGTGGGTGGGTGGGTTTGGGTGTGAAGGGTGAGGTTTCTCTCCCATGAATACAACATGTCACACTGAACTTCACCAACATTTCCAGCGAGCCTTCTCCCCCACCCTCCCCGCCCCTTTACTGCCCACACGAGTTTACTGGAATATAAAATAAAAAGCTTTGACCCTGGAGGACCGAAGCAACTCTGTCCCCCTCTGCCCCCACCCATTTGCCTTCTGTCCATTATCCAACAGCTGAGAATATCAAGTTAGGGATTTTAAAAAATAAAAGTTAGAGCAGGTTAATCTTTTTTCTTCTCCTCTGCTGTTTTCAGTGGGAGTGTTTCACGGGTACCGTCCAGCAAACCCGCTGAGACCACTGCGGGGGAGCCATCGGCCGTCCCCTTTGTTACTGCTGCTGCGGGAGCGCCATTGGCTGGGCCCTCTGTTATTGCCCCCATGGCACTGTTGGCCAGCACTGCAGGGGCACCGTCCGGTTGAGCTAGGCTCTGTGTTGTTGTCTGAGATGGCTGGTCCTCCCCGCTGATGCCAAACTCATTGACACGGGTTGGATCCACTCGGTAGATCCATCGCTGGTAGAGATAAATGAAGAAAACTACATCTGTGGGAGAAGAGGAGAGGTCAGGTATTAAAACAACATGGATCTTAGCTAGGTACGGGTGGATAGGCCCTTTGACCCAGAGCTTCTCCCACTTTTGCTCTACACACTGCTCCCTGGGAAAAGGAATGGCAGCTGAAAACAGAACTCTGGCAGCAAAGGGGAGGGGATGGCAGAACATAAGGCAGTGGTGCAGAAAAATTACCATCTCGAAGGCAGCCTATCCTGTACATCATGGGCATTTTGATGACAAAGGCAAAGAGGTCATCGATGAAGGTGTTCAGGGCTTTGTAGGTGAGCATCCGCCATGGTAGGTGAGCCACTGACTTCAGCTTGTAGTTGATGAAGAGCTGAGGCGTCATGGTGATGAAGCCTAGATCACAAGAACAGGGAAGGATGAACAATAAAACCAGCCCAAGAACAACCAGGGTACTGATGGGTCAATGAAGGAGCTAGAAGCAGGTGGTCACCCAGGGTTTGGATACCCCAATATGCTGGTGACTGACCTGACTCCTTCCCTTTCCTTTTCAGCTAAATCGGCAGCGCTGGTTATAAGGAGCATATAACTCCTTTGCTTCACTGGTTACCGGTCCATTTCCAGGTACAATTCAAAGTGCTGGTTTTGATCTATAAAGCCTATCAGGAAGACCATACATTCCCATATGACCCTGCCCAAGTCTTAAGATCTTTGGGGAAGGGCTTTTTCTCCATTCCACCACACTACAAGCTTTTACTGTTTTTGAGCATATTTTATCTGACTTGATTCTGTGTACACTACTTTAATTTTATATTTCATGATCATTTTATCATATCTTATTTTACTGCATGTTGTGTCACTGATTATTAGTTGACCTGGACATCACCTGATGGCAAAGCAGTATACATACAGCCATATTTTGTGTAAATAGCTTTTTTTTTTTTTTACAAAGTCCTTTTACACATGCCGAGCTTCTTCTCTTCTATGTAACTGGATTTTTTAAAAAGCAGCATGAGCATTAAAAAGATGGTAAATGAAGGCTGGAGAAACACAGATTTTCAGTGTCAAGTTGCAGTAGCTGTGTCTGCAATAAACAATTCAATGAAAGCTGAACCTGAGGAAAAATGGGATTTTACAATATGCTGTTTGAAGTATGCTCCTGTTACTCACCAAAGGTCAGAAGGAATCCATAGAGCATGCTGAGAACCCAGGAATACCAGCCCTTGTGTTCCATGTAGAGGAGGCTGTACACTGCGTAACAACCTAGTAGTGGGAAGAGGATCCAGGAAAGATACCGGAAAGCCATCTGTAGGGGCAAACAGGCAATGGAGACAGGCTTGGAACCATGAAACTGATGCAGGTAAACTAGGATCATCTGGCTAGCTATCCAACCACAAGGCAAAGACAGGCATTTGTTGGGAATTTGACAGAAATAGAAATTTCTGCAAGTTATGACGGTGGAAGAGAACTCTTCCTTCTCCTGGTAAGATCTGGAAGTGATCCCTACCCACCTCCTTCCCCAAGCAGGCCCTAAACTTACATCATCGTAGACTTTGGTAGATGATTCTATGTATGTTGATTTGTCTTTGAACGTTAAACGTGGGAAAATCCCGGCTATTTTGTTCTCTCGATCCAGCTGTTAGAAAGAAGGAGGGAAGAGAAAAGGAAGGGGTTGGTTTAGTGAAGCAACACAGCAGGCTTGAAACAAGTGAGCTGAGCCAAAGGCTGGAAAGGGAGATGATGAAAAGACAGACCACAGCACACAAACACTCAACACCACTGAGAGGCAGAAACATAGCTGAAGCTGAGCTAGCATGAGCCACAGCTCTGGCACTGTGGGAAATAAAAGTGAACTGTTCCTTCTAAAGTGGTCACATGACAACCCAAATCTCCAACTTTCTCTGAAACAGCAGGTATTTTCATCCCCACATTTTTGTTTCTGGAAAGTGGGCCCCTAGAACCTCTCTGAAACTGCAGTTTGCATTCAGGATGAAAGAGGTTCCCTACTGTGGAAAAGCAGGATAATGGGAAGTAAAACATCCCATACTCAACTGTCTCTTTTCAGCTTGATGCAACATTATCAATCTTCTCAGTAACATTTTTGATGACTACAATGAAATGAAAAGGGACATAGATGGTCTCTAAATTCCATTCTTTCCAGCTCTTACCCTGACATCCATAACTTTTGTGATCTTCCATAGGTCAATGAGGAGCCCAATGAAGACACTGACTTGCACCACAAAGTTAGTTTCGTTGTCCAAGATGTAGAGGAGGACTACAAGCGACTGAAACACTCCAAAGAATACTGATCGGACTGAGAGTCCCTCTAGAGATTGCCTGCTGTTCCAGAACTGAATATCTAGAAAGGAGAATGAGAAATCAAGGTACAAATGAAGAAGCTCACTTGGTACACGGGAGATTTTCCTGACATTTCAGCAGCATCTGTGGCTGGCATCTTCAGAGAATGCTGGCATGGAAGTGAGTGAAGTATACAGTATATAATGTGTGACCCTTGGTAAAGAGGAAGTGATTTACATTTCCTTCCAACCAAAGGTTACTCAATTCCAGCATTCTCTGAAGATGCCAGTCACAGATGCTGGCGAAACATCAGGAAAAAACTCTTCTAGAACACGGCCACATAGCCAAAAACCCACAAAAAACTATGGATGCCAGCTATGAAAGCATTCAACTTTACAGTAAATGTTATATTCTGTGTTTATATTTCTTACAATATTCCATACACTTTTGAAATATCTAGATCTAAACAGTCTACAAATGTTTGTCAAGAAACAGACAAATAAATAATCTATGGTGGCAGGAAAAAAGGAAGGAGAGAAAAAGAATTTTGAGTATCTTGGAACTTACCATTTTTGAAAGCAAGGAATTCAAAAATACTGTGTACAATGGAAACAATAATGGTCAAAGCCAGCAGGTATGGATTGGTTTCTAACAAAGCAACCTAATGGGGGAGGAAAAGATATAAGAGTATAAGTGATGAGCACTTCCAGAAATCCACAAAGCATTTCCTACCTTCTGATACCAAATGACACACAACACTTATATTGACACTAACAGAACCCCGGTAGTTTGGCACAGTGCAAGTAACAACTGCTTTGTGTGAGAAACTCAGTTTCAAACCTCACTTCAGCTACAAAACGAATGGTTGAACGCAGACAGACATGCCCCATCTCACAGGGCTCTCACAAGGATAAAAACTAAAACCTTATGAGTAAGCTATTATCTTTAATAGTCTTTGGAGTTTCTCTTACACAAAATGCATGGGACCTGAAGTGTTTTTGATTTCAGATTTTGGAACATTTGCACATACATAAGGAGATACATACATAAGGACATCTTGGAGATGGTTCCCAAGTCTATATGTGTAATTCATTTATGTTTCATATACACCTTATAAACATAACCTGAAGGTAATTTTAAACTTAATATTTTAAATATTTTTGTGCAAGAAATAAAGTTTTTGTACAATGAACTATCAGAAGGTAAAGGTGCCAATATCTCAGCCAGCCACCCATGTGGACAATTTTGGAACATTGCAGATTCTGGAATTTCAGATTAAGGGAAACTCAATTTGTAGTATCTTATTCTTTGGAGGAGCAGAATGTGTGTGTGCGCGCGCTCATTCGTATACACGTGTCCTTAAACTACCTGCCAAACTATGGCAAGCCTGTACATGATAGGGTTTTTTTTAAAGGTAAGAAATACTCGAAGGTGGTTTTCCCAGTTCTTTCGTTTGAATATAGCCTACAGTAGCTTCCACGATAGTCTCCCTTCCAAGTACTAAGCAGGGCTGACCCAACTGCACTTCAATTGCACTTTTGATGTAATATTAATGTGAGTCACCTTGAGTTATAACTCTGGAAGAAGAAACTTCAAGGGCACCATCATCTCCCCACTCACCTTCACTGAGTCTTGCTCCTCATCTGACTGTTCATACAAATCCTCCCCCAGGAAGTTCCAGGGGGACTTGGTACTCTGGGCGGCATACAGCTGCCATCGCCACAGTGAGAGAGGGCAGAAAGAGAGGCGGAAGGGCAACCGCTCCACCGTCTCATTGATAGGAAAGTAGTCTTTCTGCAAGTTCCAGTAATCATTGAAGTACAAGATGGGGTAGTAGTCACCGCTCACCGCATCAAACTTCACATCTGCAACAACAGGTCAAGGGATGTACACAGTGTGCCTGGACTACTGAGACACAGTGGAGACCAGGAGGAAAAAGAAACTGCAGTTCAACACCCTGATCTCACACAGGACAGCAAGCTGTGCACCTTTCTCATTTCATCCTCTACTTACTGGCCACCTCCTCACCTCAAACATGTTGGGGTGGGGGCCAACACACGACCAAACTGGAACCTGTTGCTTTCTTAGGGTAGATCAACATATCAAAATGTGAATCTGCAATGTGAATTTTCACATTCATCATACAGATTACACAATTTGAGACTTTTTCACTTCTGAAAAAATGTTCACACTTGGGACTGAAATTTCAGTGTGCGTGAAAGAAAAAATTCTACACTTAGTACGATTTGTCTTCTACTTTCCCCTCCCCACTGTCTCTGCTCTTAAAGTAATGACTATACAGAAATAAAGTACATTTCTTTGTAAGCATTAAATGAGTAAATTAATAATCTGGATACAACATCATAGATAATACCCAGCACAGTATCAAGAATCCATGACAGTCTCCCTTCCAAGTTTAGCAGAGTGGTTTTTTGGAGGAAGGAGGGAAAGGAGTGACAGAAGGGAACAGATCTTGTTAATCAGAAAGTTCATTCGAACTTCAAATGTACACAAAACCTTATTTCCTCTTAGATGTTATCCTGAATGGTAAGGATCTAAATTTGATTGTGTTGATTTAATGAAGGCATATCTTAAGAAATACATTTTTGTAATGTATGTATGCATGCATGCATGCATGCATAAATTTTAAGTGCTGCTGGATGTCTGGGCCAGGATGCTGTTTTGGTTCATCAGGTTCCTGCTTAATGAAACACCTTTCACAGAATGTAGGTGCTAGTAAATGCCCTATGTCACTTGAGGGCCTATGGGTAGAAAAAACAAAGAGTAATAAGCTGCAGCCTGTGTTTTGTATACATTGCCTCAAACATACAAAGGGACAATGAGGAAATCCAATAAAAATGTTGAGGCACCTTTTTACCTTAGTCCCACAGAAGCAAGTGCTACCAAAGCAGCTCAACAAGGTAATTACTGCATGCAAAGGGATCTTATACCACCTTTTGAGACTAAGTGTATGAAAGAAATTGTAGCATAAGTTTTTGTTGACTTGGTATACTTCCTCAGATGCTAAGTCTACAAATGCTTATGCTACAACGTCTTTTGTACAAATAATCTCAAAAGTGCTACAAAATCCATTTGTGTCTGATATTCCAGACTAACTTGGCTATGTCTCTGAATTCTACCGCCAAGGTAATTACTGGTTGTTCTTACATTGGTCCAGAGGTGGAGGAACACTGCCCTTGACCCACGGTGTGTGGTCATCCACTATATTGATGGTGAGGTTTGGGTGCCAGTGAGAGATGACTTCCACAGGGCCGTAATCTTCAGCTCTCTGCAACAAAACACAAGGCCTGAGTCCTCTTTCTATGGCAGGGAAGGAGAAGAAGGGTGCTCAATTCAAGACTATTCTGGGAACCACCAAGAAGAGTGACATTTCACTGTGTTATAAGGGAAGTAGGGGGTAGAGAGAAATAGATAGCTAGGGGTAGCCTTTGCTTTGCTGTTCCAACTCTCTGAAAGAGGAAAAGGAAATTCTTTTCAAATAAAGAGACAGAATGTTTTCTGTCTTCTGAAGACAGACAGACAAGCACTAAGAGAGGGCAGGCCATTCCTCTGTGTCTGTGCATTGCTAGCCCATCCTTTTTCCTGACAGGGGATGTGCATAGCCTCTACACCCCAAAAAAGTATTGCAAGGCTAGGACTCAGCAGGAGGCTTTAATTCAACCAGAAAGCTTTGTGGTTGAGCAGAGATGAACCTCTACTGCAGGGTCTCTCAACCAGGATTTCCAGGATTCCACAAAATATCATTAAGAGTTCTACAAGAGATCATGACTGAAAATAAATAAATAAAAAAGCTGTAAATATAGTAACTTTAATGTAGGGATTCCCTTGCACCAGAAAATTATTTCAAGGGTCCTTTCAGGGTATAAAATTGAGAAAGGCTGCTCTAGGCACAATACACAGACTCTCCAAGTCAAGAGAGTGAATTCATGATCCAATTACAGTTGGTGCAAAAACCTTGCAGAATTATCCACCCAGGCAGAGGATGACTGAAAAGATTCAAGGGCAATTCCATTCTTCACATGGAGACACAGCAGGCAGTCTCCTCTGGAAGCAGGTACTTTATCATCACTGCACTGATTTACAACTTGTGGCAAAGGCTCAAGTACCTTAGTGCGGGAATTTCTGCTCTACTTGTGGCTCAGAAACATTCACTGATGGGCAATTTAATACAGGTTTCTATAAAAAAAATACTGTTGAGTCTTCAGAAGCTTGCCACTTGCTATGATCTCTTGTGTGTAGTGTGGTTTATAAGTCTGATCATTTTTTACAAAGCACACAGGCCATGATTGTGTAAAACTGAACTGCAGTTGCAAGAGGTTTCCACATCAGAACCAGCAGTACCACTGCTGAACATACTTTATAGGGGAAGGGAAATCTGACCCTCTCCTGTCAAAAGGAATGGTTCCATTCCTGATCACCAGAGTGGCCTGGAATACATTTGGAGATGCCAAGAAAAATGCTCTCTAATTATAGCTCAGCCAGAAGTTGCAGGCTCCCAGAAGAAGCCATCATGCATGACAACAGCCTCTGGCTAACCTTATGCAATATGCACTCACAGCATGACTCTTAGAAACAGCACAGCTGTGATTGGAAGGTCCTGGTGTTTACTACATTTGAAATGGCACAAGTATGACTAAATGAATGTCTAGTTGCAACCGACTGTAGGGGGCGATGCTCATCTCTGTTTCTAAGCCGAAGAGCCAGCGTTGTCCGAGGAGTGCTCTAGTGGTCATGTGGTCAGCATGACTGCACTGAACGCTACTCCTTCCCACTGAGAAGTGGTACCTATCTCTCTACTTGCATTGGCATGCTTTCGAACTGCTAGGGGTGGGACTAGTAATAGGAGCTCCCCCCATCATGCAGCACTCAGGCCTAGAACTGCCAACCTTGTGATCTTCCGATCATCAGAACTGGAGTCTTAACCACTAAGCCACTGCACACGTGTCACTAGCAAAGCTGAATTTAAATGCCAGTGGTAGGGGATGAGTTAAAAGGGCTGCCAAAATTTACAGCGGCATCTCTATGGATGAGATGTGACTTGAATATAAAGATTGGTCTCTCTCAAGCACAGACACTTTCACACTCATTCAACCATCCCTAACAGCGTAGCAGGGAGCCAGAAACAGCTCAGACTTTCTCTTTTTCCTAATAGCAGTGAAGTGCTGCATGGAATGCATTACTCTGAAGAGCACCAATACCATAACAATGGTAATGCTTACTCATTATCTGGGGGCTAAGGGGAGCATTGCTACTTACTGTACTCAGGGTTCTCCCACCTTTTAAAATCTAATTTAACCACCCCAATGATATGATATTCTGTCATGCTAAACATTCTTCTTTTCTGTGCTAGAAGATGTGTGAAAACAGGAGAGCAGCAGTAGACAGAGTCCTGTGCCTTTAAGCAGGACCCCCATGCAAAGTAAAAATAGTAATGGGGTGAGAACCACACAGCCTTCCAGATCCGCAAGCAGTTTGCAACTAGCCACCACAGTCAATGGTGAGGAATGCTGGGAGCTGCAGTCCAATGCTATTTGGAGGATCACATGATCCCAGCCCGGGCATAGAACTGTGGTTTAATTCCCTTTTAACTTTTATATTAACCATTCTTTAAAATGGTTGTGAGTTGCCTTGAATCCACTGATTCCTCATTTATGGATTCAACCATCCACGGTTTGAAAATATATATATATTCCAAAATGCAAACCTTGATTTTGTTATTTTATATAAGGGTCACCATTTCTATGCCACCTTATTTAATGGGACTTGAGCATCTGAGGACTTTGGCATCCTAGTGGATACCAAGGGCCCACTGTAATATGTATATATATTTACACACACACGCCTTTAAAAAATAGACAATCACTTCCAGGCATGTGAACAATAATTAGGTGAACAATGTTCATGGCCTACCCAGAAGTGTCTCCTGGTCACTGTTGGTAACATGATGCCAGGTTGGATGGATTCTATCTAATTATTATGTTCTCCAGTGATGTTAGGTCTTTTTTTTTAAAAGGAGTAATTTGCTATATTTTAAATCCCATCTTCACCCCACAAAACCTTCCACTCAAACTGCCATCTCCAGATGTAGCTTTAGAAACAAATCTAGCTTTTTTTTTTTTACTGTAATAGCTGATTGGATTCCTGCTCCCATCCTTTTTAATATTACCAACCCTTCAAATAAAACAGCTTGTGGAATTCCCCACTACCCTCAACCCTGTCCTCAGCAGCCTTCTAAAAAAAAAAGACAAGTGGAAGGTTTCAGCATATTACAACGCAAGAAACTCAAAAAGGAAATGATGGAAATGGTTTCGCAACATTAAGTACAGCAATTGCTTGCCAATGTCAATTTATCAGAGGCTCTACTCTACCAGAGAGCCCTGGGCTGCCAACATTATGGCTGAGGGCTGAATTATGGAGAGTGCAAAGTGGAATGCTGTGCAGCCCCAGAAGCCCCAAGGGCCATTACTACTGTGAAGGGCACAATTGTAACCTTGGAGGCTAAGGAAAAGGAGCAGGAAACATGCAAGAGAATACCCCACAAGAAGCAATTGTTACTTTTATCATTTCAGGATCCGCTTCTGTCTCCCCCGTAAGCAGATTCTTGGTTTTCTGGAAGCGTCTGCGCTTGTATTTATTTATCACTGCAATAAAGAAATGAAGGGGGGGGGGGAGGGTTGGGGGTAAAGAAAAGGTAAGTAGATGTAAAAATTCTCCTGCAATAGGTAAAGTAAGACATAATGCAACACCTAAATGACTGAATTCTAGGACTGCAAGCACATTATTATAATTCAGGTTTCAAGAGAATCTTTGTGGATGAGATAGCAAACCACTCCCTGAAAGACTAAGAAACAAGGAGGTGATGGAAAGTCCAGACTTGTTAGGCTTTTCAGTTTCCCAAAAATGTGCTATGCCACTGCACTGCTTGGTTTTTCATCACTCTTCATACCCCACAACTTTTTCTGCAGGAAAGCCAGGATGCCAAGCCCCAATCTTTTTTTATCTCCAGAAATAAAGTCAAAACAGGCAAATGCATTTTATCTACATAATTCTAAGCACAAGGGAAAGGTTCCTAGAGCAGAAATTGGGGGTACAGAACACACAGTGGTGGTTGCATTCAGTGTTTGAGTTTCCACAAAATCAGGAAACTTGCAGAAAGACCCAGTCCTGAAAATGTCCATTCTTTTTTTCCACTCCTACAGAAGAGAACATTTTGCCTGCTGATAGTGATACCACCCTCTTCTGAGGGTTGCAAACACACACTGCTTTACTGAAAACTGTTGGCTTAAATACAAAGGAATGGTTCCCCAAAACTGGGTACTAGGAGAAATGCTCATCCAAAAATGCAGTGGAAATGTACTGGGGGAGCTGCAATTGGCTAAAAATTCCCAAATGATGACTACCCCACATGGTTTGTTGCAGGGAAACTGCTTGTCCCAATATCACAATGCTCAATGCATGGAAACAGAGCTACAAGACAACAAATGCTTTCTTACAGAACTCAAGCCCCTACTGCTATCCCCATGACTTCCACTGCAGTGAGGAGCAAGAGGAAGAAAGTAGTGCTTGGAAAAGTTTATTTTTGAAGTACCATTTTGAAGTACCATTCTGGGCAAGGTAGTCCAAAAAGGAACTTTTCCAAGCTTGGAGGTAAAGAAAAAGGAAGTGATCATGGTTGAATTGTGTCAGGTGCTGAAATCTTCCTTCATTTGCATTGACTGCAGCCTTTCAGCAAAAGGAAAAGAAATAATCTGGGTAGCAGGGAGAGGTGAGGAGGCTTACTTCGTGATGTGTGGACTGTGGCAAGTCGCCTGTATAGATTCTTCTGTTTTGGATCGGGATGGAACCCGCTCTTTGTGAAGTACACGTGGATGTAAATGGAACCATTGTGTTGAACACTCTGAAATCACATAGACATGAACATATGTGTAAGTGACAATATGGTCACTGGCATCACCGAAATTGTCAATACAACATCATTGTTGCAGCATGTTGAGGACACAGAACAGTTGAGGAAGCCGTATCAGACACCTTCTGCTACTAGAACTTCTATGGCTCATTCTCATTCAGTTGCCTTGAAGTAGTGCACTGCACCAAAGCTTCCTCTTGTTTCCTATTCCTCATTTGCTGCATCCTCCCTCAAGGTTTTGCCCACCCAGTTATTTTAAAGCCAAGGAAAGAATATTCCTCCCCAAACAATCTTGGCTCACTCTTTTATTTTGTAAGGTCATCACAGTCTCCATATTTTCCAGATTGGAATCAGTAGTATCAACTGTCTAAGGATGCAGAAACTAGGCAAACAAGGTCTGCACCAAAGATAAACAGGTACTCTGATGGCAAATCTCCATTCACGGAGCATCCTGGCCAGAAGTAGATTTAGAATCAACATAAGATATTTAGGATGGAAGTAACTATTCTTTGTCTCCTCCCTATTATGAGAAATCAGGTCAATAATACGAGTTGCTCACATACCTCAGGGATATCTAATTCTGCATAGTGTTCATAGCACCCGTCGGAATTCTGGCCACTGGTCCAGTCTCCATAGACAAGATCGCGCTGTTCCCAAAACAACGCTGAGGTAGCGTTGAAATCTGTAAAGTGCTCATGCTCTGATATATAGACATGAAGATCCTGTAGTGAAAGAGAAGAGTTTTATTCAAGGGAAGAAATCATGGTAGGTTGCCAGGAGGGTGGGAACAACATGTTGAGATTTATGGCGACCCTATCATAGGGTTTTCTTGGAAAGTTTCTTCAGAGAGGGTCTGCTCTGACCATCCTCTGAGGCTGAGAGTATGTGACTTGCCCCAGGTCACTCAGTGGGTTTTTATTCTGGAGCAGGGAATCGAACCTTGATCTCCAGGTTAAAAAATTCCAATTTATGCTGGTGATAAATTTGGATCAGCAGCACATTACTTTCCTAGACCAGAAAATCTCCCAGGTAAGAACAATGGCTTGTGATATGCCCTTTCACAACTCTTGGGTCCTTCTGACCGATCTTTCTGCCACACTTACCATTAAAGTGTCCTTAGGAAAGAGATTGCGGCTTGGTGCCCTGGGGGCTCCACCAGCTGTAGTTTGATCCTGTGGTGCCGGCCCACGACGGAACCAACTGCTGATGGCCCAGATGATAAAGATCCTGAAGGGTGACAGTAAAGAAAAGTAGATAATTAATTCCAAACATAGTTATCTACCAGTCCTTTCTTCCAGGGAAATTCCAGACTAACTCTGATCAAACAGGGAAGTCTCCAGAGAAATATATTTTAATTGGACTACATACACCTGCAGGAGTTTTGTTTGGAAACTAATTTTGAACTCTGGCTTACTAACACCCTGTTATCCAATGTGAAGAGCAAAGGAGGAGCTAGCAGGGAACACGTTCCTCACCGTTGCACACTGGGACTTTCCCCGAGTTACTGGTGAGCGCAGTAGTGGGGCTTTGAATCAGAGCAGACCTTGGAACACTTTTTGGATTATAGCTCCCCAAATTCTTATGTCGGCATGGTTGCTGTCTAGAGATTTCTGGAGCTGTAATCCAATCCACTATTTCATGGTCTGGTTCAGAGATCCTAACTGGGACCTTATATTAGGTGGACATCCACACTCATCTGTGTTAGACTCGCCTCTTGCCACAGTAGTGTTGACAGCCTTCCCCTCAGCCAAAAATTTCCCATGCTTATTGAGATTCTTCTTCTATGCAAGCATCCCTGAAGTTTGCTTTAGCGGCATGAAAGAAAAGTGTCTGAAGAGAAGATACTCTCCGCGCAAGCATAAAACCAGCTTTCTCCATATTCTTGTTTGCATGGAGAACCTTTTCAGACATGCCACTTTCATGCAAGCCAATTGAAAAAAGGGATGGGAGGGAGTGTCGTGCTTCCTCTTAGTTCTGACACTCATCCTGAGTTAATTCTATCTTTGCAATATCCTTTTGGGAGAGAGGAGAAATACCCACCAGCAGAACTGAAGGTGGACAACATCACAATTCTTAGGGTTTATCTCTGATAACACCGTTTTCATTTAATATAGGCAAACAAGATGCTGAACTCAAGACTCAGTGTGTTTCAACAGCCTTTTCCCAGATTTGTTTCTAGTGTGCTATAATATGCTGGAGGACAGAAAGACGTAAAACACAGTCACCATTGGGTGACCATGTTTCTGGATCCCTGAAAATCTAACTGCTGTAAGTTTAATCAAATCTTAATTGCATTTGGAGAGAATCAAGGAAGATAAGCTAATTAGCTCAGCAAGTCTTCTGCACTGTGGGAGATGCCTGCTGCTGAAGTCTGCTTGCGTGGGGAAATATGGAGCCCAAAGCCTTTGCATCCCATCCTTGCCCTAGTGCCCTGTGCTGTGAATATCATCACTGCTGGTACTGTAAAGATGAGACACGTATTCTCCTCCTACATTAGCAGGCCAGCAGGTTTGAAATTATGGTTGAAGATAATCTGCCAACTGGGAAGAATGAAGCAGGCACTGTCAGCTTCCTCGGCTTCATGATTCATTGGTGAAATTCACAGACCTACAAGAGCTTAACGGCGCTGCTCACACTACAAATCTGATGAAAAATGCACATGGCTTGCTCTCTTTCGACAGTGACTGGTATCTTTTAATTTACATTTCACACACAAGAGACAATGTCACCTTGATTCAAGGACACACACACATACACAGGTACATATGTAGAGGTTTTGCAATGCATTCACACACAAATATACACTTACTTAACCAACAAAACAGTTTAAAGCCAGACAATTAAACCACCCGTCCTTCACATTCGGGAAGCACCATGTCATCTTGGTAAGC
Organism: Sceloporus undulatus; assembly: GCF_019175285.1. NCBI lineage: Eukaryota > Metazoa > Chordata > Lepidosauria > Squamata > Phrynosomatidae > Sceloporus > Sceloporus undulatus. The sequence continues at coordinate 881,055 of NW_024802946.1, forward strand.
AAGAACTGGGTGATCAGATAGGATAGCTTTAAAGAAATGTGGTTCTCTTGTATGATCTTTTAAGATGCTGATCGCTGACTGAGTTATTGTAAGGAGAAGGGCTTGTGTTGCCCATGCATAGATCTCCAAGAACGGCTTTCTTTTGGTTATCAACAAGACTAGCAATGCTTCACAGTAAGTGGGTAGTTACAGTATTGCTCTGGCCTCTGAAGGAGAGAAGAGCAGGCAGCACCACTGTGCCTTGGTCCAGCAGCTGGTGAGAGGCCTTCCCTCCATGTTTCAACAGCTATTACTCTGAGCTCTGGAGAGGAAACAGTCAGGCATAGCTCCATTGTGCAGATTGTAAGCCTGAGGGCATGAACTGTCAAATTATTTTTATGTCAGGAGGGCTCTTGGCAGAAGGGCAAGGTACAAATATTTTAAATAAATAAATCATGCATCCCTCCAGATGCTGATGGACTCAACACCCATCAACCTTTAGTCGGCCTAGCCAATAACGGGGAATGCTGGGAACTGCAGTTCAGCTCCCACTCCTGCTCTAAAAGAATGTAACATTTCAATCTGTTTTATGACTTCTGCTAACCTTCCCTACTTAAAATAGGCAACAATTATCTGGAAAAATCCTCAACTCAATAAAAGATAAATTATTAGCTTAACTTCAAGGTAATGCTTTAGATCCATCTGAGCCATGAGAAGGGGGCTCTTGCCAAATAAAGATTACAATGGTTTTTGCATGCTCATGATTTCTGAAATGCTTCCTCGCGGTGCTTGCCCAGTTTTAGGGGGTAGGACACTTCAGCACTGACCTTGTTCCAATCTGACTTGCTTTAATAAATTGAAATATTTTAACCGTACTAATCATTCAGACGTTTTGCCGCTTGGCTGGCATTGCAGGGGTGCCAAAACATTTTTGCTGATGTAGCTCTGGGAACCAATGCAGCTCCCCAAGCAAAAGCCACCATAAAGACTTGGGAAGTAGAAGTGCTGGTTTCTCTGTGCAATTGGGTCACCTTGATCTGCAGAAGCTGTTCTGATGTGTGAAAATGCGCCGACTCCCTTTAATTTTCTCAGGTGGGCTTGTTTTGTTCTGCAAGCATCAGTGTGGTGATTGCAACATGGGGAAGAGAGACCATGTCTAATGATGTTGTGGCTTTGTGCCTTCAAGTCATTTCCGACTTATGGGGACCTTATCATGGGCTTTTTTGGGGCAACATTTGTTCAGGGGTTTGCCATTGCCTTCCCCTCAGGCTGAGAGTATGTGACTTGCCCAAGGCCACTCAGTGGGTTTCATGGCCAAGCTGGGAATCGAACCCTGGTCTCCAGAGCTGTAGTCCAAAGCTTAAACAACAACACCATGCTTGGCACTGATAATGTATCTATATCAGCGTTTTGTAGCATCTCCCATTGTTGTGATTCACACACAGCAGAGAACAGAGATTTCTCCCTAAATTCATCACTAGCAATCCATAAACCAAACTACCAAGATTCCAAGCAACATTTAAAGAGTTGGCATTAACGTACACCCCACCAACACCTCTGTCCTGGAAGATACTGCCAAAACTCTGGCAAGGAGTGTAATGAACTCTATTCACCTGAAGCAGCAATCTGATCTTCAGTTGCCAGGTAGTAAATTATTAATATAACGTACTTTGTCATACAGGTGCCTCTGACACAGGCCTACATTGGTCCTATGAACTTTCTGCTTTCAGAAGTGAATCCAAGGAGAGACAAGAAGCACCCTGATGCTCCTTATATAAGACTATGGGGATTAATTCTCACAAAGAGCAGCTGGGGTAGTAAAGGTTTACTGGAATGCACTATTTCAAACTGCAAGTAGGCAAAAGGGATGAGTGTCTGAATGTCCCCCATGCAGAAGAACTTACTGCCACTGAAAATTACATGAGAAGAATGCACTATTATAATATTGTATAGCCTTCTCCCAGAGCCAGCCATTCTATGCCAAGAGAAAGGTGGGATAAAGTAAATGAAAGTGTTTTGCATATAGAGGTTGTAAGTCCCAGGAAGCAGTAAGAGAAAATGTTCATCCACCAGGATTTTACCCAAAAGGCCTTTGGGGCAAGACAGGAAGATAAAGCTAAGCTTTTATGAAAAATGAAATGAAATGTTACAACAAAGGTACTGCTTCACTTTAAAAGGTACACTCTTTGTGTACGACAATTTAAAGATGCTTTTAGAGGACTCTTCTCTAATTTTTGGGACTACAAAATGGTGAAATACAGAAACAGGAGGGAGGTGCATTATAACTTCTCACCTATTTTGGGCCTGTGAAGGGTGACTAGGAGCAACTGGCATGCTTGGAAGGGAGGGGGAATCTTAGATACAGCGGACACATCTACCCCTGAAAGCAACACAATGGAAGTAAGACTGCTGCAAGAATTATTAGAATCAAGTTTGCAATGTATTATGAACATGCTGAAACTTTTCAAAAATGCCAGTTACTGTTATTATTGCTATTTTCAGATGTCTGATACAGGAGAGGATTATTGCAGCTTTCATGAAAGTCTGACAGCGTGACTCATGACAGGTAAATCCAGAATGAGATTATCTAAAAACAAACGGAAGCAGAGACCCACAAAACACACACCCTTCCATCAAGTTTCATATATATACAAATATACAGACACGAAGTACAAACTGGCAGTTCCATAAACATTTGAGATCTCACCTGAACAAGACTCCTTTGATGACCTGCCAGGCATTTGGAGCTGGCTGTTGGGGCTGGTTCTGTTGCTGGGTGTCCACAACCCCTTCTCCTCCGCCTGCAGTTCCATTACTAGTCACTTGCTTTATAGATGAAGAGAAAAACAGGACAGGTATAAGTAACAGCCCATTTCAGATAAAGCCAGACAAACCTTCTGGCTATTTTAAAGGCACTTCTGGGTACAGCTATGACCACAAGAACTATTCAAGAAAGCCAGACTTCAAATTCCAAACCTTTCATGAATTCACAAGCCACTATCACTCAGCTTTCATTCCCCAGCCCCTTCTATAACACAGTGACAAAACCACAAACCATTATACACCAAGGAAAGACCTCATCTAATATCATTCTACAGTTGAAAAACTTAATCCATGTTCTCAGTCATTACCCCAAAACAGCTCAGTAAGTGCAGGAAGGTAAGGTCAAAAGCCAATTGCTACTCCTGACAATGGCTTTTATACTGTATAAGCAAGTAATGGTGACCATGCAGCCCTTCAATACTGTTGGGCTGCAGCTGCCAACATTCCTCACCACTAGCTATGCTTTCCAAGGCTGCTGGGAGCTGCAGTCAAATAATATCTGGAGCCCACATGATTTCCACCTCTGGTGTGTCCCTTCAAATTACCTTACGCAAAGAATACTCAGAGGTGGTTTCGCCAGTCCCCTCCCCTGAAATATAGCCTACAATACCTGGCATTTCTTTGGCAGCCATCCTTCCAAGTACAGTACTAACCAGAGCTGATCCTGCTTTGCTTCTATGATCAGACAGGATCTGATGCCTTTAGGGTATTCAGACTGTGGGTTCACCTCTGAGCTAAAAGGATATTCAAACAAGCAAGTCTCCTATGAACCCTCACCTCACCTGAATACTACAATTCATCACAGTACTTTATTTTTACAGCAGCTAATTCTTTACTCTGTAAACAATGGTTGGCAGGCAGGACATTTATCATCCAATGTGAATACTGTTTGGTGGGAAATTAAGGCTCTGAGACTGGATTAAAATTTATTAATTTGGAACTATATTGCTTTTAAATCTAACGGCAGAGAAGGCATTAGATTTGGCATGTGAAAATCTAGATGGTGGAGAACAATAAAGGGGAAGTAGAATGGAGCACTCAGGTAATGTCACTGGGGAATCCCAAAGTACGAAAAATGATCTAGACTGGCATACAGTTATTTAAGATATGGATAGCAAACAAACAAAAGGATTAAGTGGGAAATTTGTGGCCAGCTTCCCAGCAATGGGTAGGAAAACAGGTGCAGAAGGGTGATTTCCTCCACCCACCTCATTGCTTCTAGCTGTTAAAACAGGCAATTCTCCAAACACTCTTGCGCTAAAATTGATAAGCTATAGCAAATTTCTCAGAACTGTAAATGGAGACTTAGCCCATGTAGTGTATTTTAGAGCATTAAAGAATACAAAATCTCCACCCTCACGAAGTCCTGTGTTTGAAAGAGTTATTTTTCTGGGAGGGCTCTGAGGGAGAGGCAAGTCACAAACTCTAATTCACCCAGAGATACAACAGACAGCCTCCTCTGGTGCATCTCTGCATCAGGAGCAAGGAAATGATCCATCCTCACACAGTACTGCGACAGATTTATCCTCCGCGGCAGAAGGCAAATGGAAGTAGATCAGGGCAGAGCAAGGAACCATGCAAGAGATACAGCGGGAAGCATCCTCTATGGGTGAGGTTTCTGGGCTGATAGTGGATTTTAATTATGCTTTTTCCGTGCACAGCTCAATAATAACTGACTTTGGGATAAATAACTACCTGCAGAGATAAGACAGGCTATCTGATCTAGACTGTGTAGCCGAGAAAGCAATATTGCCCTTTAGTATAAGCCACAGTTGGTGAGGCAGGCTGTGCACAAGATCCCCAGCATCCAGAGACAACTGACAGAGAGAGAAATTACAAAGCCAGGTAGAATATTTTCCCTATGGAAACCAGAGACAGAGAACATGCAAGCGTGTATTATGAGTGGAAATAACCAAAGAGGCAGATATAAAAGATACTATGCAGAAGCATATTTTAAAAAGGCTATTAGAAAAGTGACAGAATGGAGAGGCCCAAAGGGGAAATTTCATGTGGAGAGGTGGAAATAAAGCCGTTCCTTAGGACAGGGAGGCCAAAGTCCGATTCTTCAGACGGAGAAGAAAAAGGATTAGCAATTCCACAAGAACAGGAGCCCCGAAGACGCTGCTGTTGAAGAAAAGACCAGGCGATCCCTTTAACCTAAGATAGCAAGGACACAGTATAAAATGAGGTCTGTTATTTTAGGGGGACAAGTTGCTATGGTGGTAATGTGGGAGACGGGAGAAACAGCAAGGACTAAACTTGGAAGGGAAAAAGGAAAGGAAAAGAGAAAGAAAATAGAAATGGAGCAGAGGGAGAAATGGAGAGTGACCTACGAAGTCAGATGACAATCAGAAGAATTACCATAACTCCTCCTTTCTTCATAAAAGAGAAAAGCAGAAGCAGTTTGCTTGGGAGGTTGTTGAGAAGCTGGAACAGTGAAATGTGAACAGGAGCAGGCACCTAAGAGTCAAGCATGGGCAACCTATGGCCTTTCAAAGACTGCAACTCCTTTTAGCCCTTGCCAAGACAGCCAATAGTAAAGGAGTCAGAATCCACTAACATCTGGAGGGCCACATGTTGCTCACCCCAGCTCTGAATGAAGATAGAGACAGAATTGCTAAGGAGTCAAGAAAGCAAGGCAGAAGCCAGGTGCAGAAGGTGGAGGGAAAGGTGTACCTAAAAGGACTGGGAGGCCAAAATAAGACTGCGTGCCACTCTGGAGAAGAAAGTGTGTTAGCCAGTGGTCCATAATAATGCAGGCAGCATGGGACCCAGAGTAGAGAGAAATCTGAGTTGCATATCTTTACTGCAAAGCCCATTCGCCAAAGAACAGCACCTGGCTGAGCACCAAGTGCCTTGGAGCACCTGATGCAGAGAACTCGCAAAGAGGACAACACTATCCTGGGTTGAAGCAGATCGTTGAACAGTATAGATAGACTTTATAGCTGTGTAGCAGAGATATTGGTGTGTGTGTGTGTGTGTGTGTTATACAGTGGCTAAAGGATCACACCATGGAAGGAGACCCAGGTTCAAATCCTCCAGTCCCTAAGGATCCTTGGGCTCAGTCTCTATCTTTCTGCCTAACTCACTGTGCAGAATTACTACAAGGATTCAAATGGGCAGAGGAGACCCAAGTGGGCCATCTCAAGCTCTTTGTTGCATTAAAGTAGAGGCATGACTAAAATAAATGTGCCTGGGTCATTTTATCCCTGGGGCAGCCTGGCGACTTGTAAAACAGTTAAATCCACATCATGCCTCTTAGGATGCTTCTTGTTGTTGTTAGCTACCTTTGAGTCGGCCCCGACTCATGGCAACCCTGTGGATGAGAAAACCTTCAGTGTTTAGCTGTGTTGGCCATTTAGCAAATTCAAACTAAAATCCACCAAGCAGGGATACCTTTATTGGCCAACCAAAAGGCACAATATAAACATTGCAAGCTTTCAAAGCTTCACTGGCTTCTTCATCTGGCAAAGGTGTTACAAATCAAACAGGAGGGGAAAAATTGAAGATGTTAGTCCTAGGCCTGCATTTTGCTGTTACAGAATTCCCATCCAGGCCATGAAACTCACTGGGCGACCTTGGCCAAGTCACACTCTCTCAGCCTCAGAGGAAGGCAATGGTGCAAACCTCCTCTGAACAAATCTTGCCAAGAAAACTCCATGATATGGCGACCTTAAGATGAGCCTAAGTCAGAAACGACTTGAAGGCACACAATGAAAGGGAGATTTAGGTTTGGGGAATCCCTTCTGCCATCCCAGGCACTCCCTCTCTCTCAGGTTGCTTAGACCATACAACAAAGTGGTCCAAGACACACTGCAGAAATAATCCAGTTTGAGACTGCTTTAGCTGCCCTGGCTCAGTGCTAGGGAACCATGGGAATGGTAGTTTAATGTGCCACCAGAGTTCTCTCTGGCAGAGAAGGCTCAATGTCCCACAAAACTACAGTTCCCAGAATTCCCCAGCATTGAGTCAGAGCAGTTAAAGCGGTCTCAAACTGGATTATTCCTGCAGTGTGTCTTGGACCTTAGTTAAGTCTGTAGTTATACTAGTAGCTAAACCCCATTGATAGGGTCACAGTAGGGCTGCCTTAAGTCAGAAAGGACTTGAAGGCACACAATGAACAAGGGTAGGCTGAGTTTGTGCCTAAGTGTAACTATTTGTACCTGAATGTAACTAAACTACCCCTTAGTTACAATTGTAACTAAACCCCATGGTCCCTTATAACTAAGCTCCATGACCTACAATGCCCTTAGGGTCACCATAAGTCGGAAATGACTTGAAGGCACGCAACGAAGGAGAGGAGGTTAAGTTACGCTTATAACTAAATGTAACTAAACTACTCTTATTTATGATTGTATGCTTGTACTGAACCCTATAAGAGGGTCGCCTCAGGGCCACCTTAAGTCAGAAACGCCTTGAAGGCCGACAAGGAATGAGGGAAGATTGACCTAAATGTGACTCAACTACTCTTAGTTGGAATTGTAACTAAACCCCATGACCCTTGAAAGTAACTAAACTACAATTGTAGCTAAGAGTAACTACATGGTAATTGTAACTAGGAGTAACGACTCCACCGTTTCCAATTGCAAAGGCCAGCCAGGGAGAAGGGAGGGAGAGGTGGGGAGTTGCCCCGTTGAGGTCGCTGTCTGCCGGGGAGGATGGGAAGGAGGGAGGGTGGCTGGGGCAGGGAGGAGGCTTGGCGAGGGGGCCGGGGCCCAGCGGGGAAGAGAGGCCCCAGAAGGGCTTCCCTTCCCTCTGAGGGCAGAGCCAGGGGAAGGAGGACGACCTTGGGACCCTCACCTGCTCAGGGCCGGACCCGGGACCCGCCGTCTCCGGCGCCGCCATCTTGCTGCGCCGTTGCCTCCTGCTGCAACTCTCGCGAGACTTCCGCCCCCACCCTCTCTCTATCTCTTGCTCCTCCCCTCAAGTCCCGTTCTCGGCCTCGGCCCGCGGACACGTGACCTCCACTCAGGACCACGTGACCTCTCCCTCATAATGGCCCAGAGAGAGAGAGACAGAGACTCTGGCAACTACCGTAATGCTCCGAAAAGCCGCGCCTCTGTAGAAAGAAAACAGGGAGCCCTCTTTCCTGGGGGGCTTTATTTATTGAGTGTCGGTCCCCCACATTTCTATCTCTCTCTCTATCTCTCTAGCTCATTCTTATGCCACCTTTCTCCCCAAAAGCCACCCAGGGCGGCTCACAAAAACACACACATTAAAAGCAATAAAAAAACAACAACCCAGCTACCTACCTATCATCTTTCTATCTACCATCTATCTGTCAATCATCTATCTGTCAATCATCTATCTACCTATCTATCATCCATCTCTCATCTATCTGTCATCTATCTGTCAATCATCTATCTATCTATCTGTCATCTATCATGTATCTATCTATTCTGTCATCTATCATCTATCAGTCATCTATCTACCTATCTATCATCCATCTATCTCTCATCTATCTATTTGTCATCTATCTATCATCTATCTATCTGTCAATCATCTATCTATCTATCTATCTACGTATCTATCATCCATCTATCATCTATCTATCTATCTGTCCTCTATCATCTATCTATCATCTATCTATCTGTCAATCATCTATCAATCTATCTACATATCTATCATCCATCTATCATATATCTATCTATCTATCTATCTGTCATCTATCATCTATCATCTATCTATCATCTATCTATCATCTATCTATCTATCTATCTTCTATCTGTCAATCATCTATCTAGCTCTCTATCTCATTCTTATGCCACCTTTCTCTCCAAAAGCGACCCAAGGCGATTCACACACACACCTCTTTCAAAACAATTAAAACAACAACCTAATTAAAAACAGTATCAAATTCAGATTACCAACATACAAGAGTTGAAACACCTCGTCCACCCCATAGAAAAAAACCAACACCCTCTCATGATTTTAAAATGGCTTTTTCTTTTCTCCCCCTCCCTCTTTTTTTGGGGAGGGAGGAGGAATTATTACAGTTCTCTCTGGAGAGGCATTCCCTTGGGTTAAAGAATTGTATTTCCCTCTCTTTTCACGCTCTTGATTGGCAGGTAGATAGATGATAGATAGATGATAAATGCCTTTTCTTCTCAGCACCTACTGAGAAGAAAAGGCACTTAAGGCCTACAGCTGCAGGAGCACTTGGGGCTCCCTATTGGAAATGCAACGTATGCTGTTGCTAGGTAGGTTTTCTGAGATGGCTATCAATGGTTAAGGTGTATCTTTGCTTTGGGGCCGGATTGCTCAAGGAGGCACTGCATGCTCCATTAACACATCCTTCTGCAACATGAGTTGAGAGCCAAAGGTCTGCCTTCATTGAAAGGTCTTTGCTTGCTGGCTGAAAGAAAGCAGATGGTGGAACAACCAATCCTTCCATGGGAGAGATCTCCAGAAACTGGGAGCAAGAGGGTGGTGGGATCAAGAGAAAGCCCAGCCCCACAGATCTTAAAACCTGGGCATGCTCATATAGGGAGACACAGGCTTTACAGTTCTACTAAAATGGTGAGACAACTGTGTGTCCTTCAACTGCTGCCTTCATTTCGCTGATGGCTCTGTCCCTGAACCCCAAAGCTGGGCGCGCTTCCTCTTCAATCAGCTGGCAGCATGTATTTTTACCTTGCCAAGGATACCTGGCTGAATAAATGTCCGAATGCCCTGCACGAAGTGGAGCTCCTTGCAAACTCAATGCTAGGATAAGTGAGGAAGCGCTACACAGATACGTTTGCCGTTTCAGGACTGTTCTAAGCCCTGAGATATCTGGACCATAACCTGAGACTTACAGACAATCCCTGGGTGATGTCATTAACTGTTATGCATTACATGCTCAATTTTATGGGATTGGGGTGTGTGGGGGTTGGTGGTTTCAACACTTTGGTTAGCTCTTATAAAGTTCAGATGAAAACCTGGAGCAGATTTATCTCCCCAGACCCTGGTCCTGGCTGGAACCCTGGATTGATGGGGAGAACGCCCATCTCAGAGGAAGTCATGGGGAACCATTGTGCGGATGGGGAACAGAGATGGGAAAGTTTGCTGGTGGTGGTGAAGTACTGCTAAGTAGACTCATCTGTCTGCAAGGGAGTGTGTTCCACTATCAAACAACATTTACTGTCATAAAGTTCCTCCTAAGCTGGAATCTCTTCTCCTTTGGTTTGCATCCATTGCTCTGCGTCCTTCTTCTGGAGCAGCAGAGAACAAGCTTGGTCCATCCTCAGTATGACTCCCCTCCCAATATTTAAACAGGGCTCTCATGTCACCCCTTAACCATCTATTCTCCAGGCTAAATATACCCTGCTCCCTAGAGAGCTTCATGGGTTCCAGACCCTTCACCATTTTGGTGGCCCTTCTTTGGACACATGGCTCCAGTCTCTCAAACGGAGATCAAAACATAGTGTGGTTTTTTTATTTGCAGTTTTTCAACATCCATGGGTGTCCTGTGCCCCTAACTCTAGCGAATGTGGAGGGAGGAGTGTAGACTTAACTCTACGAAAGCTCATGCTGCCAACTTTTCTCTTTCACTTACTGCCAAAATAAAGCTGCTTGGGGTCTCTTTGGAGGTATGCTGTTTAAATGATGCTTAGGAATGGAGTGTGGCTTTGGCGCAACCTCCGGACTCTTAGGACCCATGCATCGTTTAAACAGCATACCTCCAAAGAGACCCCAAGCAGCTTTATTTTGGCAGTCTGTAACAGGCCATAGTCTCAGAAGTGCTACAAGATCTTTTTGCATCCTGATTTTGCAGGCTAACATGGCTATATCTTTGAATTCTACTCATGAGAGCAGTGGTTCTCAATCTTTGCTCCTTCAGGTGCTTTAGGCCTCTGTTCTCATATTTCCTGGCCAAGCTGGCTGGGGCTTCTGGGATCTGAAGTCCAAAACAAATGGAAGACCAAAGGTTGAGAACCACTGCCTTAAAGGAACCCAAGCGGTACAGATGAGAGATGCATAGAGCTCCTCCAGATGCTGTGCCATTGGTACCCTCCTAGTGAAGCCTCTGCCCCTCCTCCTCAAGGTTTCCACAGAACACCATGAGATAAAAACATGAGATCCCTTTCAGATCTCAGCCCAACCCTGTTCCTTTTAGTTTTCCTTCAGAGTCAGACCCATCTCTCCTTTTTCAGAAGAGAAACATGCCAGACCAAGAGTATCACAGAACCTGGTGCCCACACAAATTACAATTTCCAGGATTTCCAGCAACACTTTCAATGATAAATATACAATGATGCCAGTATAATAATCATAAAAGATACATCAATGCAGTAATACAATAAAAAATACAGAAAAACAATATGAATAAAATAATAATTTAAAAATACAATAATAATGTTGCCTCCAGCCTCTTTCTGGTATTATTGCAAGTGCCACTTTTGGGGGTTTTAGGTTACGGGTGCCAACCTCTATACAAAAAATATTTGGGGAGCTTGTTCCTTTGCAGGCCATCCTGATGGTAAAGCTTTCCAGACTGTCCTTTGGAGAGAGGGACTCATTGCTTTAAAATTCTCCCTTCCAACCCCTATACTCCTTGCCCTGTGTTGCGACCACTCTTGGCACGGTGGCATCCATCCCCTTCCCTAGCCAGAGGTGACTGGTTCTCTTCCCCTCCTTGTGTCCCCAACCCCAATGCAAGGGTTCCGAATATCCAGACAGGCCGAGGGCCCCTTCCTCTGCATCCTCCACTCTCCAGCACCAGAAATGGTTGTGCAATCCAACCTCATAGTAGAAGGGGTGAGGACATGCCCACTTCAGACTGGAGCCTTAGTATTTTTTGCTCATCGCCTTGCTTGTTATGAACACCTCTGTGTATTTTGGGTAGGAGAATATCCAAAGAAAAAACCCATCTCCTGGTGTCAGTGCACACTGCTCCAAAATACAGTTGTCCCTCCAAATACGCGGCTTTGGAACTCGCGGCTCTGGTTATCTGCGACGTTGCCACCTCCCCCCAGTCCTTTCCAACCCTTCCCTCCTTCTTTTGCCCCCCAAGGCCACTCCACCCCTCGCCCACTTCCCCATACCTGCTAACTGGCAGAATACTTGACTGGGAGGGCCAGAGCCCAGGTTATGACACTCTTGTCTCCCAGCCAGGTTTCTATAAAGCATCTCCCCCACCATCCTTCTCCCTCCAACACTTTCTCACCTTCCCTCCATTGCTCCCTCTCACTGCCTTGGATGGAAAGGTAGAAGGATTGGGGGAGAGATGTTTCCCATCTCTGTCCCATTCCCAGGGGGACGGGATGAAAGGGGAAGCAAGCAGGCAGCCAGTGGCTATGCTGGAGCAGGCATGGTGTGCATCCGGCGGGAAGGGAAGGCGGCATGGCGGACAGTTGGTGGGGCGCAGATGACAGGCCCTGGTGGCCCCCGCACCTTGGCTCACTTCCCCCAGAATGAGGGAAGGCCCCATCCCAGCTACGCCAGGCCCTTTGGGGGGCAAAAGAAGGAGGGAAGGAGGGGGGACTTGAATATCCATTAATTTTCAATGCGTGGGGAGGGGGTGTCCTGGAACGGTTACCCCGCAAATTTGGAGGGACGACTATACATCTTTGCATATGATGGCCTCTTTCTCCTCCCCCAAACCCAGCAGAGAGTCCTTAGGGACTTGCAAGTGTTCTGGTGACTTCTCCACTAGAGGTTCCTCCGGCAGCCTGCAAACCTGGAACTTCCCTTTGGAAATCATGGCATTTCTGGAAGCGATGGCCTTTTTGTTCCGAAGGGGGATTGTTTGCCTGGAAAAGAAGAGAGGAAGCAGTTGTTGGTTGTTTTGACTTGGCTGCCTTCCCTTTTGAAGGCTGTAATATGCCAAGTGGACATTCTCCCAACTAATGATTCTATAACTCACCTAAGCAGAGCCACAGTGCTTTGCAAAGAGGGAGGATAGCATGCCCCATCTACTTTCGATGGTCTCAATGGCAGCGACTGTATCACTGCAGAGAAGAAACAACAGTTGTCATGTCACCACATTCTTAGCTTGACAGAAAAGCTTGTAGGATTTGTATTCCTACACCTAGCTTCACCAAGCGGAATGGAAACCACTGACCATTTCATCCCCAGAAAGAAGGAAGAAACGCATCTTACTCTTTTGTCATGAAGTTCCCAGTTAAAATGTCCCCAGGGTTTTTGATCTGTTCCACCAGGAAATTCATCAAGATTAAACTGAAGTCTGGGATCCATTTCTCCAGCCTTTCAGCTTGTGGGATGTATACTGTGATGGTCGCAATCAATCTTATTGCGAATACCTGAGGGATGAAGGACATCCTGGGCTCAATAAGAGGAAACCTCTTGAGGCCCATCAGGACAGGCCTTGAGAGGGGGAGATCTCTTTACCTTCATTTCAAGCTGTTTTTCCTCAACAGGAAAAGAGAAAGGTCCCCCACCAATCGCGCGAATCAAGTGGTGTATCACACGGTCCAAATCACACTTGGATGAAGCTAGGACTAGAAACATTAAATAAAGACATTCCCTGCCAAGAGAAATGGGGAAAAAGAGACATCACATCCTTACTGAGCTTTCAAACCCAGAAAGGGGAAAATCAGGATCCCAGGGCTGTGTTTGAGAGGAGGAGAGGAGGAGAAGAGGCAATCCACCTACGTAGCCTGTGATTCCAAGACATGCTCTACAAATATGTCCAGATGCTTCTCGGCCACAGTGTCTGCAAGAGTCACAGCCCTTTCACAGGACAAAGTGTCAAACACTTGGCACAAACTGTGTAGACCGAATTTTGCCTGTCAGGGAAGAAAAAAAGATGGGGGGGGGGATTAGGTGGCTATTAGGTCTATGGAAGAGATGCCCTGGGGTCTCTAAGCGCACTGAGGAAGAAGTGGAAATAGGCAAGCTAGTGAGGTTTGGTCTTTTTCTGGGGAACCTCGTCCTTACCAGAAGTATTATAGAAGGTGGGAGTTTGCAAGAGCTTGGAGGAGGGTGCTCTTCATTCAGGGAGCTGTGGGAGAAGCAAAAGAAGGTGAGATTTTGAGTGGCAGCCATCGGATGTTTTATTATTTATTAATTATCAAATGAAAGGGAAGGGCAAGAGGGAGTCGTGAGTTGGTGGGGGTGGTTCCTCAACAGTCAGAGGAGAAGCAAGATAAATGTCCCTCTTTGCCCAATATGCTGTTGAATATGGGCAAGCACAGGGCACCTTTATGTGCCACTCACTCAGGGCGAACGCCAGCAATAGCATCTGAAATAATTGTACTTTCAGCCCATCCCAGTTGAAAACAAATTACCTCTCTGAACTGGACCAAAAATCATCGTTGAAATCCTATAAATAATGGGGAGAGAAGTGAAAGAGTGTCCATAGGGTGCAAGGGGATGTCCTTTGCCCTGATCCTAATGACCTTTCCCAAAGAAATGGGAGAAGAGAGAGAGACCCTGTTGAATTACCTCTAAGATGATGGGTGCATTGGGATCGTATGTCACGTTCTCTGAGGATTCTGTCTGGATTCTGTGAAGAGAAAAAAGACAACAGAATAGAAATTCAGCCGGGGAAAAGGTAGGCATTCTCCTCTGGCAGCCATTCTGTTGCGGTTTTAAACATGCAAAGAGTTTTCCAATACATATAGGTACCTCTCTGAGTGATTCAGATTCGTATTGGGCTGGTCCCTGTCTCTGATGCCTGTGAAATTGTCTTCCAATGGAAGAGAACCCTAGGAAAGGAAACATAAAATGCATTTGGACACCACTAAACACGGAGGGGCTGTCAGGACTCTCATATTTACTTAGGAGTTTATCAGACAAGGGGAATTCAAAGTATAATCCGATGGCAATCTGAATGCAATCATGGGGTTCAACGTTATTGCGTGATAGACTGCCACACGCAAATTCAGGCAACGGCATGCTATTTTCGGGCAATGGGGAGCCAGTTCGAATGCAATGCGTATTGCATGAAACTAGTGACTTTAAGTGAATGCGTTCTGGCCCCACTTTCTTTTCATTTGAATTTAAGAGAAATTCCTCCCGTTTCATAAACTCCTTACTGGGTCAGAGGAAGGCTGCTCCTCCATCGAAGAAGTCTGATTGTTGGCCAGATCAGCAGCAGCTGCCTCTGGAAATCTGAAATGGAAGGATTTTGATTAATAAAGCCTTGCAAAGAAGTCATTAATATATGTTGTGCAGAAAGGTATGGGGAGAAATCACTTATTCTAATGGGCACAGATTTTCCCATTGCAGAAGAAGAAAAAAAGGAAGGAAGGAAGGAAGGAAGGAAGGAAGGAAGGAAGCTATATCATTCATGAATTAAACCAAACTTTCACTCTTCCAACCTTTTTGGTCTCTTATCACTGGCAATCCCCCAGTTTCATCATCTGGGGCACAATTCTTAGGCTAAGTGTAATGCGCTTACACTTTGTAAACTGCTTAGTACATTGGTAAGATATTGCTATTACACTTCTCTTCTTTTTCCTTCATGCCAACTTCTGGAATGGCTGTGAAGTCTTTGGGGGTAACATTTAGGCTTGCTTTTCTAAGAATAATATATTGATGCCTCAATAAAGATGTCGCCGGACCGGACTTAAAACCTGGGCCCTTCTGTGCAAGGAAAAATCCTGCTCAGTCATTGGGCTCCAAACTTGGCTCCATCAGGTGGTTTGGACTTCAACTCCCAGAAGCTCTTTCCCTTGGGATCAAGAGCCAAGGACTCCAGGGAGCTAAAGTCCAAGCCATTTGGAGGAGCAAACTTTAGGAATCATTGCACTCCATCCATCAATTTAGTTCCCAAAGATGGAAACCTCTCCAGCAGTAGCCAGCCTTAATGGACTGTCAATTCCTGCTGCCTTCTGATGGCCCTTTGCACATTTGCACTTTCTTAAGAGGTGATGTGATAGCCATGTTTAAATATTTGAAGGGGTGTCATGTTGAGGATGGAGCAAGCTTGTTCTCTGCTGCTCCAGAGAATAGGAAAAGGGATTCCATCTAAACATTGGAAAGAACTTCCTGATGGTATAAGAGTTGTTTGAAAGTGGAAGGCTGTTTAGGCTGTTTTACTATGTGTGAATGATAGGAAGTTGGGCAAGTCACACTCTCTCAGCCACAGGGGATGGCAATGGCACACCTCTTCTGAAGAAATCTTGCCGAGAAGACCCCAATGAAGTCACCTTAGGGTCGCCATAAGTCAGGAATGACTTACCACTCCCGCGCCTCCGCAATGCCTGCCTGCTCACTCCTCCAAAAGCGCAGGAAAGGCAGCAGCAGTGGCGGCCTTAGCCTCCGCACTGGGTGACACCTTGGGCAAGTGACATTCTCTCAGCTCCAAAGGGAGGCAATGGCCAAACCTCCTCTGAACAAAGCTTGTCAAGAAAACCCCACAACAGTGTCGCCATAAGTTGGGAAACAATATTGAGGCATGCAACCATGGTTCCCAAACTCTGGCCTTAGACTCCCACCAGAATTCCAGACTAATGAGAGCAACAAGTTGGCTGAGGCTTCTGCCAGGTGAAGTCCAAACACCCAGAGTTTGGGAGACACTGGCACAGAACAACAACAACAACATATTTTAAGGGCAACCAATGTGGCGTAGTGGTTTGAGCAATGGACTAGGACTCTGGGGACTAGAGTCTGCATCTTAGGGCAAGTCACACTCTCTCAGCCATAAGTCAGAAAGGACATGAAGGCACAAAACCACAACAACTAAAGAGGGAGGGAGGAAATGGAGACTTACGAGTTATAAGACCCTTGTTCCTGCTTGCTTTTTGGAGAAGGGCCTGGTTGCTCCTTGTTTGTAGGAGCAGGCCCTAAATCAAGACTTTCATGTTTTTTGGTGTGCTTCCTTCTGCTAAAGAGCTTTTGCCACCATTTCCTCTTCTTCTAGAACAAGGAAAGAGAAATGAGTCCCCCAGAGACCTTGGGGTGGCAAAGCACACAACCCCCCTCCCAGTTCTGGGCACCACAATTTAAAAAGGATGTTGAAAAACTGGAGCCATGTGTCCAAAGGAGGGCGACTAAAATGGTGAAAGGTCTGGAAACCATGAAGCCCTATGAGGAACGACTTAGGGAGCTGGGGATGTTTAGCCTGGAGAAGAGAAGGTTAAGAGGGGATATGATAGCCCTGTTTAAATACTTGAAGGGATGTCATACTGAGGAGGGAGCAAGCTTGCTTTCTGCTGCTTCAGAGAATAGGACCTGGAGCAATAGATGCAAGCTCCAGGAAAAGAGATTCCAGCTCAACATTCCGAGGAACCTCCTGACAGTTAGGGCTGTTTGACAGTGGAACACACTCCCTTGGAGTGTAGTGGAATCTCCTTCCTTAGAGGTCTTCAAACAGATGCTGGATGGCCATCTGTCAATGGGGATGCTTTGATTGAGAGTTCCTGCATGGCAGAATCCGGTTGGACTGGATGACCCTTGGGGTCTCTTCCAACTCTATGAACCTATGATTCTATGATCTGGGATGCATTGTCCACCTAAAAGGCCTGGAGGTCGGCAGGCTAGTGGCCTTTTCCACAAAAGAAAACTGGTGTCTTACTTCTAGTGATGCAAAGGGGGAACATTGGCCCGGCAGGAGAGCAGGGCTGTTGACCTTCAGGGTTGCCATATTACTTACTGGCTCAGAAGGAGGGTGCTCTTCTGCAATGGGCTCAGAAGAGCCAGGTTCATCTCCTCCTCTCTCTGGGTGGCTAAAATTGGGGGAAGAAGGGAGGAAGTGAGACTATGGAAAGAAGAAAGGGAGGGATGGAGGGAGGAAGGAAGGAAAGAAGAAAGGAAGGAAATGGAGCTTACATTTTAGGAGACCCTGGGGAGTCTCTGGAGTGGCTCTTGTCCTTCTTCCTGAACCGCTGCCAAGGAGAGCGAAAAATGAGACCCAAAGAACAAAAACACCCCCAGCTTGACCGCTTCTCCTCCTCCTCCTCCTGAGCCTCACTCACTTTGGGACGACCCCAAGTAGTTTGAGGCATGGTGCCAGCAAGAAGCAAGGTGAGTGACGAGAAGGATCCCTTCCAAACTGCCTGACCTCTGACCTCTGGCCTCTGGCCTGGGTCCGGTAAGCCAGGCCAGACAGTTATGGAACTACCTGGGGTCTCTAGGGAGAAGATGTAAACATCCAGATGGAATCCAGAGCAAGAAATGGAACCTTCTGGAAGTAAAATTCTCAGGCAGGCAGGTTCTGTTTTGGCAGGAAAAACACAGAGTTCAGTGGATGAGGATGATGGAGGTGATGGTGGTGATGGTAATGATGCTGAGGAGGAGAAAGAGGAGAGTGTTGATGGTGACGATGATGAAGATGGTGATGATGATGATGGTGGAGATGATGGTGTAAATCCTATTGGTTAGCTCCAACAACAGCAGATCTACTGAGTCAGTGGAATGTCCATAGGTGTCGACTCACCACACAACCATGGATTTCATAGGGCTCCTCGGGAGTAACCAAAGGGATTCAGACTTGGACGTTGAAGTGGTTGTATCCCCACACACTGGCTAAAGTCTTTCTGCAAACCCAAAAGTTGGAAATAAAAGATTTTTGACCCTAAAAGAAGACTTTTTCTAGAGACCCGAATTATGGCCAGGTTTGGTGGCCGCTGTGGAGTGTCTAGGCTTTCCCCTTGAACTGGTGCTTGCTTGAAGTGATGGCCCTTCTCTGTCCTATGTCACATTGGACCCATCACAGCCGATAGAAGGACAGAATGTCACCCTCAGAGGTGTCCCAAATGCCACCGTTTTCTGCTGCTGGTTCTGAGACAAATCCACTGATACACACCTCATCCTTATCTATTACCTCCCTCCGTTCAAAGGCCACATGGAGGGAGAGGGCTACACCGAGAGATACAGGAAAAGAGATTAAAGTTAAACATTAGGATGAACTTTACAATTAAAGCTGTTCAACAGTGGAATACACTCTCTCAATGGAGAGTGTTGGAGTCTCTTTGGAGGCTTTTAAACAGAGGCGGGATGGCCATCTGCAGGGAGTGCTTTGATTGTGAGTTCCTGCATGGCAGAATAGGGTTGGACTGGATAACCCTTGTAGTCCTTTCCAATTCTATGACTCTCTACAACAAACCAGAAAGGTAAATCAGTATTATTACCCCATATTGCAGATGGGAATATTGAGGCGGAGAGCGAGAGAACATGGCTTTGCTTTGGGGTTCATGGCTGGACTTGCAGCTTGTGGTCTCTTCCAACTCTATGAGTCTATGGTTCCTGGTTATATGAGAAATGCAAAGGAGAAATGCATAATGGTTTTCCTTTCTGGATTTGATCACTCTTCTCTCTGTTGCCCTCACCCCATGCGCTCTCTTTGGCCCACTAAAGTGTTGGTGATCTGTTGATCGAAACCACATGTCCGATCCCCTTGGCAGATAATGTTTTTTTCCCCCCTCCCACCAATGCCAAAAGCAGCAAGTGGGTTGTGCTTTCCGCTCTCTCTCTCTCTCTCTCTCTCTTTCTTTCTCCCTCCCTCTCTCCTGCTTCTTTTCCTAGAACTGGGCATCGTTCCCACCCAGTCTCCCCATCTCTTTCCTCTTCCAAGAAGTCAGCCAGGAAATGTGAAAGCCGAAAGCTGAACCGACTGGAGGGGGAAAAAATCAAATCAAATATAGCAACAGCTGCAGCAGGAACAGAAGGTGAAGGATGATGCAAAAGGAAGAAATCGTGCAACTTGACTCTTGCCTTTAGTGTGGGCAAGTTGGAGAAGAAGGCACAAAGCAAGATGGAAGGGAAAAACCTGGGTAAGATAACAAAACTGTTTGTGGATTCGCTCACACACCTTTAAGCTTCTTTGGTCCAAAACACACTGCAGAAATAATCCACTTTGAGGCCTGAATCGTGGGAAATGCAGCTTATTGTGGCACCAGACAGAGAAGGCTCAATGTCTCACAAAACAACACTTGCCAGGATTCCCCAGCATTGAGCCACAGCAGTTAAAGTAGTCTCAAACTGGATTATTACTGCAGTGTGCTTTGAACCCTTACTTTACATAACCAGGTGGCATTAAAGCAAAGGGACTGATCTGCTTTCTCTTGCAGGATCCAAGCAGCACCACCACAAGGGTCTCTCCTCCTCCTGTGTGACTCATTAAAAGCAGCCTTTCACAAGTGATGCCCATTTGGTGGACCAGGCCTCCAACATCCATCCAGGTATATGGTATGATGGGAGATGTAGTCCAACGCAGTGTATTTACTGTGTGCCTTCAAGTGATTTCTGATTTACGGTGACCCTACTATGGGGTTTTCTTGGGAAGATTTGTTCAGTGGAGTTGTTTGTGGGTTTTGGGGGCTATGTGGCCATGTTCTGGAAGCATTTATTCCTGACGTTTCGCATGCAACTGTGGCTGCATGTCAGGAATAAATGCTTCCAGAACATGGCCACTTGGCCCCCAAAACCCACAAACAACTATAGATGCTGGCCATGAAATCCTTCAACTTCACATTGTTCAGAGAAGGTTTGTCATTGCCTTCCCCTGAGGCTGAGAGTATGTGACTTGCAACCGCAGTGGGTTTCATGGCCAACCTGGGAATCGAACCCTGATCTCTAGTGTCATCATAGGTGCAAAACACACTGCAGAAATAATCCAGTTTGAGACTGCTTTAACTGCCTTGGCTCAGTGCTAGGCAATCCTAGCAGTTTATTGTGACTCTCTGTCACAGAAAGCTAAATGTCTCGCAGCACTACAGTTCCCAGAATTCCCTAGTACTGAGCCCTGGCAGTTAAAGCAGTCTCAAATTGGATTATTTCTGCAGTGTGTCTTGGGCCATATAGTCCAAATGTAGGACGTTCAAGGAAAATATAGGACATAGCCAAATAAAAACTGGGGGGAAAAAACCCCACTCCTATAAATACAAATCCCTGCTTCTAAGTCATGGTCAGCATTGGAGGACATTAAAATGTAGGACGTGGCTAAATAAAAGCTGGGGGAATTAAAACCCAATTCATCTAAGTGCAAATCCCTGCTTCTAAGTTATGCTCAAAATTAGAGGACCTTTTGGAAACCTTCCCGGATCAGAAGGCTGAAATGGAGGACGTGTCCGGGAAAAGGAGGACAGGCCAATCAGGGGTTGAGTGTGTGTGTATTGAACCCTGAAGCCACGCCCCTTTGCTGCCAGCCCGGGGGGGTTTCCCGTTCCATTTAGGATGACCTCATCACCAGCTTCAGCCAATCAGGGCGCGAGGGCGGGCAGAATAGGGGAATTCCAAAGCAGAGGAGGGCTCCTCCTGGAGATCAAGGGAGGAGGGGAGGAAAGCTGGGCTTTAGGGCTGGCCCAGGGGGCGAGGGGGGCCTGGCCAGCCGGCCATGAGTAGCCCTTGCCTCCAGCCACCACCACCACCATCTTCATCATCATCAGCCCAGCTGGAGAGAGGGATGCTGGCTCCCCCTCTAGGTAGGAAGCAGCTGGGCGGGGAGAGGGAGGGGCTACTGGCCCAGCAGGGCTAATGGTTGCTTCTTTGGGCTCAGTTGGGGAGGGGGTCAGAAGAAGGCCCACTCAGGCCTTGGGGCTTACTGGGACAGAGCCTGAGTTGAAGGCAAAGAAGAAGTCCTGTGTCACTTTGCAGGGCTGGGTTGAGAGAGTGTGGCTTGCCCCAGGTCACTTAGTGGGTTTTTATGCTCAATGGGGTGGTGGTGGTGGTGGGATAGGTCTTCTTGGTCTACAGAGTCCCCCCCTCCCGGCCCAGCGTTCAAACCACTGAGCCACCAGGGCTCTTGAAAGCTGAGAGAGTGTGACTTGCCCAGGGTCATCTAGTTGAGCATCAAAGCCCACTGGCATGGCATAGTGGTTTGAGAAGTAAACTAGGACTCTCTGCAGACTGAGAGAGTGTGACTTGCTCAAAGTCACCCAGTCAAGCATCAAAACCCGTTGGGTGGCCATGGGCAAGTCACATTCTCTCAGCCTTAGAGGAAGCCAGTGAGCATTGGACTAGGCGACTTTGGACTGGGTTGGTGGAGGAATCAGACCCTAGTCTCCAGAGACTCCTATGTTTAACACTCATACCACTGTGCCACACTGGCTCTCTCTCTCTCAGAGAGTTTGACTTGCCCCAGGTCACCCAGTGGGTTTGTATGCTCAACTGGGTCACTTTGGGCAAGTCACACTCTCTCAGCCTCAGGGGAAGGCAATGGCAAACCTCCTCTGAACAAATCTTTCCAAGAAAACCCCATGAGAGGCTCACCCTACGGTCGCCATAAACTGGAAATGACTTAACAACACACACACTCCACAGACAAAATCCAATGCTCAAACCACTACACCACATCCTTTCCATATCTGTTGTTTTCCCCTCCTTTTAAATGTTTGGTGGTAGAGTACAGAGTCTCAGCATCTGTGCGTTTATCTCTTCCCAGGTGCTGCCTTTCCAGCTTCCAGTTTGTCCGTGATGCAGCCAAATGGAAACACCTCTGGTAAGGCTGGTTAGCACTCCATTCACAAGTAACCTTCCAAACTCTTATCGAAAATGTTAAAACAAAAAAAATAGTGAAAGTTGTCAGTTATCGGTAGTTACTTTTGCAGAGATTAGTTTTTCTGCAGTTATCAGGGAAAGAGAAAATAAAAGGGAAAAGCTAGGAGGTAACCTTGATGGAGATTCAGGGGTTGTGTGTTTGCTGTGAATAGAATGGCTTCTTTCTATCTAGGAAGGAATTAGCCGGAATGCAAACAAAGACCAGCTTATAAAGGGTTGTAAGGAACAGGAGGGGACTACTGTCCATTAATACCAACCAACATAAAAAGTGTGTGTGTGTATAAAGAGAGAGTGCTAGTGTGGTGTAGTGGTTTGAGTGTAGGACTAGGGCTGCATCCACACTGCAGAAATAATCCATCTTGACATCACTTTAATTGCCATGGTTCAATGCTATGGAATACTAGGATTTGTAGTTTTGTGCAAAATGTCAGAGAGCACTGGGATCACAACAAACTACAAACTCCAAAAATCCATAGCATTGAAGTGTCAAACTGGATTATTTTTGCACTGTGGATTCAGCCTAGGACTCTGGAGATCAAGATTTGATCCCCACCATGAAGGCCATTGGATGACTTTGGGTAAGTCACACCCTTTCAACCCCAGAAAATCCCATGATATGTGCACCTTAGGGTCACCATAAGTTGGAAATAACTCTAAGGTCACAGCAACATATGCATCAAACATATGTAAAATTATATGCTGTTTTATGTAAAAATGTAGAATATGCTGTGTCTTGGTTTTAAAATAGAACTTTTCTTTCTTTTTCTTTTGCAGAAGAACTAGGTAAGCAATCCAGGGCTTGGGGTGCGCTGCCAGCATCGGGTAAGGAGTAACTCTTGACATAGATGAGGGTGGTACATGTGTCTGGCTTGGTCCACATGTAACGACAAGACCTTGGTTTGCTAATGGGACTCTGTCTGAGACCTTCATATAAATGGAGCATGCATGAAGTCACTCAATCAAGCAGGCGTGGAATAAAGGAAGTTGGTGAAGTTCTCTCTATGCAAATCAACTTTAAAAACGATTCTTGTGTGGTGTTTGAAAAAAAGATTGTAAAAAATTAAAGAAGTAGCATACATTTTTGACTCAGAGGAGGGTCAAGCCTGCTTTTTCTTGACTAGAGGGGCTTCCAGATAGATTTTGGACTCCACATCCCATCGTAAGGAGGATGGGAGTTGAAGTTGAAAACATCTAGAGGTTTACTGGTGTAAGGCCAGCTGGTTCACATTCTCTCGGGTGGGTTAGTGGAACATACTTATGCTCAGTGTTCTCAATGATAATTGTCAGCTCTTCTTGGTTTTCTTATTTTACAAAGGCTTTTGGAAAGGTTTTTAACTTCAGAAGGCACAGAAATTGTTAAAGATACCGCCTTCTTGGTGGTAGACCTCTGTTTAATTGTGCTTTAAATAGTCCTGTTTTGCTGTAGTTATTTTTAAGCATCTTCTGTGAGCTACCTTAAGTTCAATTTGGGAGAAAGGCAGCATATAAATAAAATAAATAAATAAAATAAAACCCAAACCCTAACAGATACCAAGGGTCCGCTGTACCAGTACCTGAAGTGTTACATGAAAATTTACCTCTCTTTTGCTTTCCAGAAATTATTGAAGAACTGATCAAGGAAGATGGCTTTGCTGTGCCACGTCCTGCCAGGGGCTGTCTTCCCGAGGCAGCCAGGCTGATCTCCAGAGGCCCCAACATGGTCTCACCCACTGGGATGCAGAGACTGGTTGAACCTGCAGGAATGAACTTATTGCACCTCAGCCCAGAGTCTTTTGCCTCTTCTTGCCCACCCTCTCCTTGCTTTCCTCAAGATCGTTCAGCATCCCAGCTCTCCCAGAACCTCAATAACTTGACGCTGAGGTCTGAGCTGATTCCAAGAGGACCGTCACTCACTTTACAGCTTGGGAGCGGAAGCTTGGATAGCCCTTGGCCTCCTGCTGCCAGGCATCCCGTGATGCCCCAAGACCAGCTGGACAAAAACTTTCTGGAGCCACTCAAGCTTGTGATCACAGAGCAGCCCAAGCAGAGAGGGATGCGTTTCCGTTACCAGTGTGAAGGCAGGTCAGCGGGAAGCATCTTGGGTGAATGCAGCACTGAAACGAACAAAACCCTCCCGACCATTGAGGTGAGTGGTAACTTTCAAGGGAAGGGAATCATTTCTGGCCCTCCTCACATACCCTCCAGCTCCAGAAAAGAGATTCCAGTCAGAGCTGTTTGACAGTGGAACACACTCCCTTGGAGTGTGGTGGCATTTCCTTCTTGAGGTTTTTAAACCGAGGCTGGATGGCCATCTGTCAGGGGTGCTTTGACTCTGTGTTCCTGCATGGCAGGGGGTTGGATTGGATGGCCCTTGAAGTCTTTTCCAAGTCTATGATTATGTTATTCTATGAAATGTCCCCATTTGGCAGGGAGACTCCCATTTAAACAGGACTGTCACCCCACTTTTTAAGCTGCTTTTTAAGTCCCAGTCCTCCCCTCCACTTTCCCCCTTTGTCCTTGGTTTACTTCAGTTGCTTCAAACCAAATTCAAAGTGCAAAAGCAGCGTAGGCTCCATTTACTCAGCAGGGAAGAGAAGAGGAATTGAAGTCCTGCCCTTCCCAGTAGACTCAGGCAGAAAGCAAACTCCTGCATCCTCTTAGCTTGTGTGTTTTTCCTTATGTCTAACTTTTGTCCTCTTGACCACACTCTGATGTTGCTTGGACACAGTGTCTGACTTTTTGTCTGTGAAATGGAGGAAGGAATGGCAACAGCTGCATGAATGCCTCTCACTTTTCCTTGTTCTTCCAGCTCCAGAACTTTGCAGGGATCTCAGAAGTGAAAGTGACAGCATGCCTGGTATGGAAAGACTGGCCTTACCGAATTCACCCGCACAGCCTGGTGGGGAAAGACTGCCAGAACGGTCTCTGCGAAGTGACCCTAAAGCCTTGTGTCAACCCCAAACACAGGTAATGTTTTACCTTCTTTGGATTCTGTGCCAAGCGATTATGGCTTCCCTTGCAGGTACCTTTTCTTGGGAGAGTAGAAAGGGCCTTTCCCCCCCACAAAGTGCATGCTTTGATGGAATCGTGGGATTTGTAATTTCACAAGGTATTTAGAATTATGGAGCACTAAGTTCTAGTGCCTCCCCAACTACAACCCCAGGATTCCATAGGATTCAGTCATGGTAGTTAAAGTGGTATCCTAATGTTATAATTGTATTGTGTGAAAGGGCCCTGGGTTGGCAAGGATAGCCAGAAACTCTGATTGTTAGATGGATGAATGATCTGTTTTGGTGTAAAGAAGCTTTGTTTGTTCCTGTGGAGCCAAAAGGTTTCCTTCTCTGGCATTCCCTGAAACCTTGAACTGTCCTCTGATTCCTTATTAGTTTTAACAACCTTGGGATCCAGTGTGTGAAGAAGAAGGACATTGAAGAATCCATAGAGAAAAAGCTGCAGCTTGGAATTGACCCATTCAAAGGTGAGTGGGGAGAGGCCTCCAAGGGTCCATGGTCAGAGTCTAGGCTGGGTGTAAGGGATGTGGGTTCTGGTAGTCATCATTTACTCTTGATAGGATGGGCCACTACAGCGGGAGTGGGGCCATTTCCCATCCTGTACAACCCTCTGCCCTGGTAGATTACATAGCTGTTTCTGGTTCTGGGCATCTGCTAAAATATGGCTGTTTTTGCCATGGGTTTTTTTTTATTTTGAGGGAGTTATAGTTTTACGTGATAACGTGGAGCAAGGGCAGCCAAGCTGCCATATGTTTGTAGCCGTTTGGCTTTTGCCTCATCTTAGGGTGCCTCTGCACTGTAGAAATAAAGCAGTTTGACACCATTTTAACTGCCATGACTCTACCCTATAGATTGTGTGTGTGTCTGTAAGGATAGAAACATTGTTCTTTTCTGTGAGTCCAAAGCCTTTACATTTGTACTTCATTTCCACATTCTTTTCCCGCTCTTGCTATAGCCGGCTCATTAAAAAACCACCAGGAGGTTGACATGAACGTGGTCAGGATTTGCTTCCAAGCTTCCTACCAGGACGGCACAGGAAAGACACGGCATCTCAACCCCGTTCTCTCAGAGCCCATCTTTGACAAGAGTAGGTAATAGGGAAATCTAGAAGGAAAGGACGAGTGATTTCTGGTAGTGGATTCCCAGATCAGAGGAGGATGCCAAGGGGACACCCAGGAAAGGAAACAAAGAAAGACCTGAAAAGATCAGAGATCTAGTGCTGGGAATTGGGTCTCTCTAGTCCTCCTTTTTAAGGGTGAGGCTCTGAGGACTTACTTACTGCACAATTATAGCACTATGATTCTGCTTTAACCACCATGGCTGCATCCTGTGAAATCTTGGGATTTATAGTTTGGTGAGGCATAAGAGAGCCATTGTGGTGTAGTGGTTTGAGGGTTGGCCAGGACTCTGTGGGACCAGTTTTAGGCGAGTTGCATCGTTTTTCCTTCACTGGAAGCCATGAGAAGCTCCCTTTGAAGAAGTCTTGCCAAGAAAACCCCATAACAGGGTTGCCTTAGAAATGATTTGAAGGCACACAACAACAATGGGCCACTAGAGCTTTCTCATTGTGCACTTAGAGCCCTATGATTCTACTTGAACTGCCATGACTGCATCCGTTGGAGTCCTCAGATTTGTAGTTTGGTGAGGCATGAAAAATCTCTGCCTGAAAGAGGGCCAGATTCTAACACTGGGTTTTGGTGCCCACAGAATCCACAAACACTTCAGAGCTGAAAATCTACCGGATGAATAAAGAGTATGGGACCTGCACGGGTGGAGAGGAGCTTTATTTGTTATGCGACAAGGTCCAGAAAGGTAAATGCTGGTTTTGATCTATAAAGCCCTACCTGCCTTGGGTTTGAGAGACTTCCAGAAGTGACAATTGTAGAGAAAGAAATACTTCAGACATAACAACCTTCAGATTGTGATGGGTGTCTTGATGCCACTAATGCTGGCACAACGCCCTCCCTCTGCGGTGACAATGAGATGCCCAGCCATGTGCCTGATGTTGGGTGCCTAATTTTCGACCTCAGAGGGAGTGCCTTGCATTAGAGGTGGCAGATGGCACAGTGGGCTGCCTGTGTAGACATTGCCCTGGAGTGCCCAGGTAATGGGGAAATTCAGGGCAGCTTCAAAGCCAAAATACTCTGGGGGCATCTTGGAATATTCTGGCCAGTGTGGAACAGCCCTTAGCTTTCAATGCACTTTCCTCACTGTCACTTCCCTGCTACTCTCACAGAAGATATCTCCATCATCTTCCGGAAGGACACATGGGAGGGCAAAGCAGACTTTTCGCAAGCCGACGTTCACCGGCAGATTGCCATTGTGTTCAAGACACCGCCATATCAGCACTTGGACATCACAGAACCTGTGGAGGTGGAAGTGTACTTGCGGCGCCTGACAGACAGTGTCTCCAGCGAGCCTTTTAGTTTCACCTACCAGCCCAGGGACAATGGTATGTGAGGAACACTGGAAGCTGCTTCATACTAACTCACTCTGTTTGTCCACCTAGACCTGTATTGTCTACTCTGACTGGTAGTGGTTTAAGACAGGACAGAAAGAAATGGGCACTGCCCATAGGTTCACAATCAAATTATATTACGTGTTAAGTCTCCGTTATCTAGAATATTGAAAACTGAAATATTCCAAGACTTTTTTTTTCATGGGTGGCTAAGATAGTGACACCTTTGCTTTCCCATGGATCAATACACACACTTTGTTTCATGCACAAAATTATTTTAAATATTGTATACAATTACCTTCAGGCCATGTATGTGAGATGTATAGGAAACATCAATGAAATTTCTGTTCAGACTTTGGTCTCATCTCCAAGCTATCTCTTTATGTGCATATATGCAAATACAGGTATTCTGAAATCCCAAATACTTCTGGTCCCAAGCATTTCTAATGAGGGGGGCTCATGCTGTATAGAGAACAAGGGGATAATGAGCCAACATTATTTAGTGGTTTGAGTTTTGGATTAGGATTCTGGGAGGCCAATGCTCAAATCCCTGCCTGGCCATGAAAACCCACTGGGTGACTTTGGGCCAGTCACAAATCCAGCTTCAGATGAAAGCAATAGCAAAATCCCCTCTGAAGAAATCTTGCCAAGAAAATCTTGTGATTACGGCAGAGTCGCCGTAAGTAAAAAAATGACTTGAAGGCACCCAACAGCAATAACAGGTTACAAACAGCATTTTGAATTGTGCCCAGAAACAGATTGACAGCTAGTTACTTTAAAGAGTTGTGTGTTCCTAGTAATACAACAACAATAATAAGATGTCTCCATCTTTCTACAGATACATACCGGGTCAACAAAAAGAGGAAGCAAGGCATGCCTGATGTCCTGGAGGAGCTGTCTGGCCCAGGTTTGTGTACATTTGAATCAAAGTGCAAGCCACTTGGTTTGTGCCAATAGTCATGGATTACAGATTCAGTTTATATAACCGTCTCCTTGTGTCCAAGGGCTGATAAAATTCTCTTTACTTTGCCAGATCCTCACGGAATTGAAGCCAAGAGGAAAAAAAAGAAGCCTGCATACATGGACCACTTCAACTTGACTCCTTCTGCAGGTCAGTGAGTCACAAAAGCCTATATTTTTCAGGTGCCTAACTGTTAGACAGAGTGAGATGGACATCTCAGGATGCAGATTTTGAAGTGTCAAAAAAAAAAGGGTGACAAGTTACTTGTTATTTAGTTCCAAGATGTGGAGAGGTGATGGTGGGATTCATGACCCCATGTTCCAAAATAAGTTGGCTAGCTTTGGGTACTGTGTACTTTGGGGTGTGTATGTATGTGTTTGTCTGTCTGTGTGCCATTTGCTATTTCTACAGTGTAGATGCACCCTTTGTGTTCTTTGTTATGAGGTGTGGGCTTTCCTACTGTTCTGAGTACCATTTTCAAAATGGAACCGCAGGAGGGCAAAGAAGGGGTGCTAACAGGGAAACTAGTGTTGTGGCATATGCAGGGCTCTGTGGCTGTTCCCAGCAGCCCTGAGTCAAGGCAGTTTCTTTCCTCTTCTTGCAGCTGGCTCCATGCCCAACCCTGAAGACCAGAATTTCCTGACCAGCTTGGAACGCATCTCTGTGCCAGACCTGTTTGAGGACTACAACCTGGTCCAAGGCTTCTCCTACAGTGGCCCCAGCCTGAGTGACGTTGTGCTACCGTCTACCATGGACTTCCCTGAAGGGCCGGAGCACGAGTTCCTGTTGGATGCTTATTCCGTCCACTCAGGTGTGTCTGCCCTCTTCCCGCTCTCTGGAGATTGTGAGCCGGAGGGCACTGCCAGCCTGGTGGGCAGCAGCATGTTTCCCAGCCAGTACAAAGAGGCTGAGGCACAGCTGGAAATGAAAACCAAGCTCAAGGCGGCAGACAGTGCAGACACTTTGTGAAGGAAGCATGCATCCTAGACTCTGAGGGTCTATCTCTCAGTCGTGAAGAATACCTGTGAACCCCATGATAACACAGATAGGGGCATCCTCCCTGCTTGAAACGGGGGAAATATGTTCTTTGGCATGAAGAATGCTTAAAGGATGGATTTCCTTCTGGGAGGCAGCTGAGACAGGAAATTGGAAGGGAAAAAATGCACTAATAGCTAATGGCAGCTGAGGCAGCAGTCTCAGGATTTGGCCCAAGGCATTTGCATTTTCCTCCTGGTTTTATTTGCTCAGTTTTCAAGCTGAGGAAGAACTGACTGATTTGTTCTAATGTGTGCATAATGCAGACATCAGTGTCCATGGAAATATCTTCTGGTGGCATCATGGCAGAACCACCAGCCACTTTCCTCACATGTGATGGTTTAGGCCAAAACATCTGTTGAATGTTTAGTCTCTGCCCATGAATGTCTTTGCAAGATGAGCTAGTGGGTAGAGATCTGTGTTTGCAGAGCAACTCAGATACGCATCGTCCCAATACAGACAGGTGGCTCTGTATTGACAATGAATTGAATTTATGAAGGCAAAAGGTAAATGAAGCTGCCTTATACTAAGTCTCGGCTCTGAGGCGGAGTGTTATCTTGCCTCGAAAGAGTCATATTTTTTAAAGTGCTGCTACTACAACATCCCTTTTTAAAGAAGTTGCCAAGGGAAGGAACCAGGGGCTATCTCACACTAAACATTTAGAACGCTACGATTCCACTTTAATTGCCATGGTTCCATACTATGGAATCGTGGGGTTTGCAGTTCGGTGAAATACTAGAGCCATCCAGCTGGGAATTCTCAGTACTCTTTTCTACACTGCAAATAGGCCAAAATAAAGCTGCTTCGGGTCACTTTGGAGGTATGCTGTTTAAATGATGCATGCATCCCAGGAAGCCAGAAGCCATGCTCCAGTCCTAACGACTGGACCTTGGGATGGAGAGAACATCTGGACTTGGAAAAGAAGCGCAGCTTCCGGCCTCTTAAGATGCGTGTGTCATTTAAACAGCATGTCTCCAAAGTGACCCGAAGCAGCTTTATTTTGGCCTGTCTGTACAGACCCATAGGCTGTTGTTATGGCACTTGAAATGGAATCATAGCCCCATAACTATGTACAGGTTCAGTCTCTTTTATCCGGGGCTGAAATGCAAAGTATTCCAAAAGACTAAAACATTTCTCATGGGTGGCTGAGATAATGACACTTTCTTGATGGTTCAGTGTACCCAAACTTTTGTTTCATGCACAAGATTAATAAATAAATATATATATTGTATACTATTGCCTCCAGTCTATGTGTATTTTAGACTTGAGTCCCATTTCTCCACACTGGAGAAATAACCTGGTTTGGCATCGCTTTACGTATCATGGCTCAAGGCTATGGAATTCTGGGAGTTGGAGTTTGTTGTGGGCCCTGGGCTCTTAGACCAGGAATACTCAGAGGTCATTTTGCCTCTGGAATGCATAGCCTCTAGGGCTTGGTATTGGTTGACGGTCTCCCATCCAATTGCTGATCAGGGCTGTCTCTGCTTAGCTTCCAAGATCAGACTGGATCTGGTGCCTTTAGGGGAGTGGATTGGAAAGAACTATCGTCCCTGTTTCCATTCTGCCCCATTCCATTGCAAATGAATGGTCCCTGATCCTGATACACACTGGAACTAGCTAAGTATCTGTCAATTAGAATTGGCTGGCTGGGTCTCCTCTGCGCATGCGCCAAAAGTTTTTGGTGCGCTGCGTTGCGCTTCCACCGCTGACCGCTAGAGGCCCCCTCTCGCTGCTCAGACAATTACAGGTGACAGAATCCTTGGCTTAAAGGAGGAGGCTGGTAGTGATTGGTTGGCGCGCGGGCGGTCACGTGGACTCCTCGGACCAATAGGACCACACGCACACGTCAGCCCGGGCAGGGCGGCCTCTCTCTCCGCCTCGCGTTCCTAAACTCTATGCTCCGTCCGTCGCTTCCGCTTCCGGTCCAGGGGGCTGCGGCTTGAAGGGAGGGCGAGGCTTGAGCGTCCTCTCAGTCTGCATAGAGGCGGATCGGTCGCCGAAGGAAGCGGAGGAGGAGGAGAAGAAGGTGAATGGAGGGCGGCAGAAGCGGGAAGGGTGGTTCGCCTGAGGATGGCTGGGCATCTGCCTTGAGAGAGAGAGAGAGAGAGTCTGTCTGTCTATCTATCTATCTATCTATCTATCTATCATCTATCTATCTACCTATCATCTGTGTGTGTGTGTGTGTGTATATATAAGCTATATTAATACCTCTGTGTATGTATAAATATATATAGCTCTGTGGATGTATGTGTGTATATGTATATAAATATATATATGTGTGTGTGTATATAAACAGTATTAATAGCTCTATGCATGTGTGTGTATATGTCTAAAATATATGTGTATATATATATATATGTGTGTGCATATATATGTATATATAATGTATAAATATGTATATAGCTCTGTGTATGTGTGTGTATGTGTATAAATATGTGTGTGTGTGTATATATATATATATATAAAATAAACTGTATTAATAGCTCTATATATGTATGTATATATATATGTGTAACTGTGTGTGTGTGTATACAGTGCGCCTGTGTCATACGCAGGTGCCTTTTACGCGGCTTTCAGCTTATGCTGAAAGACGCACGGCGGGAAAACAGTGGCGCGCGTGCCATGCGCAAGCCCCATTACTTTTCAATGGGGCTCAAGCATACGTGCGATTTGCCTTAAGCGGAGGGGTCCAGAATGGATCCCCACATAACGCAAGGATGCATTGTATGTGTATATATATTGTATTAATACCTCTCTCTTTTTGTGTGTGTGTGTGTGTATATATATATAGTATATATATGATAGTGTATGTATAGCAGGGTTGGTTGGTTTAAACCAGGTTGCTGCAAACCATGATCGAAACCTGCCTGGGTTAAACCATGTTTTAACCCAAATGACTCCAAAAAGCCTACTCTTAAACATTTATTTTTATACACACACAGGGAGTGATACATAGCTATGCATATATCAGGGTTGGGTGGTTTAAACCAGGTTGCTGCAAACCATGATTCTAACCTGGTTGGGTTAAACCATGGTTTAAACCAAATGGGGATGGGAGGGAAGGAGAGGTGATTCAGACCTTGAAGGAGCAGCCGTTCTTAGTTCATTAGAAGGAAAAGAAATGAAGGTACGATGGTGGATGGCAGGCAGCCTCCTTTTCCTTCACCTGGGAGCCCAGAGCAGCCATATATATGCTAATAGTTTCAGTTGCCACTTACTCCTCTCCATCGATAATCCACAGCCATTGCTTGGGTTTGACAGCTGCCAAGGATGAGAATAGACCCCAGAAAGGGAGATGCATAATCCACACTTACATGCAGACATGTCTCTAACAGGATGATAACTGTTACATGTAATAATCCCACTAATTGTATGTTTCCCTGGTTAACACTGCCATAGTTATTTATATGCAGTATTACAGCACTCACAATTTTGTGTTTAACAATGACAGCGTTAACTGGCTCTGTTCTGCAAACTGTTTCAAGAGCATTGTTTTGTGGGAAGTGATTTCATTCCCTCCTCTTCCTTTGCTGCTTCCCCAATTCTAGTTCCAGAGTCAATGGTTTTCTTTTTTGGACTTCCTTGCGTGAGATGTGATATTTCTGTTCTTATTTCTTCATCCCTTCCATTAGATAGGGCCAAAACACACTGCAGAAGGAATCTAGTTTGAGTCTGAGGCCATTTTAATTGCCCTGGCTCAGTACTAAGGAATTCTGGGAACTGTAGTTTTGTGAGACATTGAGCCTTCTCTGTTTAAAAGCTCTAGTACCACAACAAACTACAGTTCCCAAAATCCCCTAACACTGAGCCAGGTCAGTTAAACTGGTCTCAAGACAGAATGTTAATGCAGTTTGTTTTGGCCCTTACTCACCCTTTGCTAGGGCCTTTCCATGGCAGCCTGTGGTCCAGCTTCTAGTGGGATAGCCATGGTAGTTAATAGCAAAACCCCCTAAAGAGTTCTGTTGCATTTTGGAAGATTTACAAACCTGTAAATAAACCTGGGACAAAGACAATTTCCTTACTTTAAAAGGAGTCTGAACTGGTGATAAGGAAGCCGCGTTCCTTCAGACCTGCAATTTCATTGTGTCAGCAAAAACCAGAAGGTACCCATGACTCTGTTAATGCTGACTGTGCATTTCCATGCTCATTTTGCTTGCAGATAGCAAGACGGTTTTTGCAAGCATTCTGGTTCACCTACTGAGCTTACTTAGACAATCCAATCTAAGCAGAACTCTAATACAGTAACCTCCCTGTCCCTCCTTGCACTTTGAGATAGGAAATTCAGCAAGATGGAAACTCAGTACAGATTCTCTCCTGGTAAAAAATCCCAGGCAGCCTCATATTTTATTGTGTGAACGTTGGAAATTGTACAGTGCCTTCTTCCGCTGCAGTGGCTCGTTGGTGGAAGATGTTAAGCGCATGAATCATCCAGATTAAAAAGAAATGGCTTAAGAATAATCTAAAAATAAAAGATGTATGGTTTCCATGTTGAAAGCTTGCTTGGATAAAAAGGGGCTTGCAGTGCTTTTGAAATAAGAATTTCAAAAAAAGAAATGGGGGGCTCTTCTATGTTTTTGTCATGCTATGCCTCCCTATGGCTTAGATGTGAAAAATGTGGTAGCTGCAGCAATGGACTGGGTTGGCAGTGGTCCGCTTTCTCGGAGAGGTTACTTAGGGCTCCCCTTTTCCGTTATAGGGAAAGCTAATTGCTGCCTAGCCTATGGCAAATATTTTGAAGGAGGGAGTTCATAGAATAACTCTGTGAAGGTAAGGATTCCTTGTCGTTTTTCCTCCTCTTGGATGAATTAGGTAGGCTAGGTTTTTAATAAGAGAAGAGCATTCCTTAATTACGTTGGCATATAGAAGCTCCAAAATGATGTTTTTGAATTAAGGGGGCATCTGCTTCCATAACAACACTGATGCTTTTGGATAGGAAGAGCTTTTTCATCGTGTAGCAAATATGCTCAGGTCAGAGTTTGGGAAAGGTTTTTTTAACCACACTTTCCAGGGGCCCACAGCCAGCATGACCACTGACTGATTCAAAAAGTCATTTCACCACAATCTCAAAGAGATCAAATTATTCTGGGCTGTGTCCCTCCCTAATTTACAAATACATCTGCACCCAAACATCTGCTTTTACCTTTATAAAAATGTGCCAGAGCCCTTGGAATGGTGGCACAATATTGCCATGCCCAGAGCAGGAGGAAGGAGATGCCAGTTGGCCTCCTCACCTTTCAGGTTAAAGGTTGGATACTTAACCCATCCTCATTTCACTTCTTTTTAGGGTACAGCTTTCATGACAAAGCAGAGAAGGTCTCCGATCTCTTCATGGGCTGTGCTTGGTGAAAACAAGATCATTCTTTTTTGAAACCTCCTACGTTTCTGCTCTCGGTTAGTATTGGTTACATATGCCTGGACTTGCAACTGTTGTTTTGTGTCAGTCATTGGCTTCTCAATATGTGCATGAGTGTCCCTCCCTCTCCAACCATTTTATTTCTGCATGGGTCTCATAATCTTGTTGGAAGAAGGCAAGCACAAAATGCCTTGCACAAGTAGCATCCTCTTAAAACAGTTGATTCTGCTATGTCTTTAACTTTGCATGTTTTAAAATTTATATTTGTAATTTGGCTTTCCTGCTGATTTGAGGAAATTATATAGAAACTCATGCAGTAGCCTAGTAGGGTAATGAGGGTACACAAGGGTCTATTATTTCCTGTGACACAACAGTGTATCCTGGGCACAAGCTTTGATAATGGTTAGTCTCTTTGCCACTCCTTCAGTTAACTGCTTAGTGAAGTCCCTAACATTGCCAATAGCCAGAGTTCTGTGGGAATGCATTCTCTCTGTGTGGGAGAGAAGTCAGTTTTGACTTTTTCCTCTTGTGCCTATGCGTGTGTTTCTCTTCTGCTCCTGAACAGCTTGGAGAAGGGCAGGATGTGGCACGAAGCCAGAAAGCATGAGCGGAAGCTCCGTGGGATGATGGTGGATTACAAGAAGCGAGCCGAACGTCGACGAGAATATTATGAAAAGATAGTGAGTGCTTTCCTTGTGAACTGTGATCTGGAGAAGAGCTGGCAATGTTTTATGCCTGTCTTATGCTAATTGAGGCTTTTTGCTTCAGTGTTTCAACTTTAGTTTCACCCTTGACTCCCCACACAGCAGCAACCAACAGGGTGGGAGAGGACTCTGTTTGTTTAACAGCAATCCATCACCCAGAACTCTTTCTGCTTGTCTTAAGAGAAAAAGAAACATATTTCCCTACCTTATGGGGAAATTGCTACTATCACATTACCATACTGACTCATAAATAAGGTGACCTGGGATTTTGGAGTCAACTTTTGGGCATAAACTTGTAGTCTTTGAGTATATATGGTAGCTTAATCTTATCCCATGTCTGGAAAGACTCCTACAGTTTGGCTACCACTACAAGAAAAGTCTTGACTGGTAGCTCCTATCTACCTCCAGTAGTAGTGGGACTCATAGAAGGGCCATTGCAGATCTTAATTCAGTGGCTGGGTTCTTTGGATAAAAGTGGCCTTGTGTATTGGGGATGGATGTAATGTAAAAGAAAAGAGTGTCAGTAGAAGTCCTTCCATGTAGAATTCTCATGTCAATCCAATGAGGGTGTGACATTGTAGTTTTCCTTTTTATCTGCCTCTGCCCCCAATTCTGAGAATGTGGGAGGTACTCAGAAGGAGTAGCTTTTGCAGTAAACCACTTGTCTGGGGCTTAACAGGGAATCGATGTTGCTAAGAATTTATACGTTTGTATACAAAAAGGTTCCAGGCATTTCTAGGTAGTGCTGGTGAGGATGTTCTGATACTCTTGAGTGTCACTGCCAAAAAGTGTGGATGATACTGCCTTAAAGAGACCTGTTGTCTGACTTGATATAAAACAGCTGCATCTGTCATACTTCACTTCCAGAAAAAGGATCCAGCCCAGTTCTTGCAGGTCCATGGCCGTGCGTGCAAGGTCCACCTAGATTCTGCTGTGGCTCTTGCGGCTGAAAGCCCTGTGAATATGTAAGTAGTTTTCTGCTCTGTGCTGGCAAATTGAAAAAAATGCCTGATGGAAGTGGGGAGGAATTGCATATGTGTGGTATATTCTCACCTCACTCCTCACTGTTCCTTGCAGGATGCCATGGCAGGGGGATACCAACAACATGATTGACCGCTTTGATGTACGAGCTCACCTGGACTACATCCCCATGTATACTCCTCCACTCCTGAACCCAATGTAAGGTTTTCTTTTATATTTTGATCTTGAGATGTTCAATCTCTGATTTCTTTTGCAAAGTAAAATGATTAACTGGAGGCTGAAAACCAGGAAGATAGCTTTAACAACTAGGCTTGACTAATGACAAACTCTCCCCCAATATGTAGTTTGCCTGGGAGTGATACACTGCTGTGTATTAAATGAAATTGTAGGGTCCATTTTCTTGGGTTAGGTGAGGTCCAAGGTGCCCTGCAGATTTGCACAATCAGTGTCGCTGTCATTAATTTACTGTCTAGGATTACTAGTGTACTTCTGGTGAAATTAGGCTAATATAATATTGTATAGAGAACCAATGTGGTGTAGTGGTTTGAATCTCAGACTATGACTCTGGAGACCTGGCTTAAATTCCCTGCTTGGCCATGGTCACTGGATGACTTTGGGCAAGTCGCACTCTCTCAGCCTCCACTTCACATAGAGAAATTTCGCCATTGGTGTAGTGAGCACTGTGGTAGATGGACTTGAGTCTTTCTTGGCCTGCTTTCTGTGTTCCTTTACATTATGCTTTGGAAAGTAAGGGAAAACTCAGAACAGCTTGTTGAATGAAGAACAACTTTTCTCATCTGAAAGGTTTCAAAACTCCCCGCAAAAAACTGGGTAAGCAGGTAGATCCAGGCTTAAAAGCTTAGAATTAGAGTTTTTCTGTAAGAGAAAACAATGGAAAGAATCATGGGTTTGTGGTTGAGGAAGAAGTGGTGGAAGACATGATCACAGAGAAAGAAGAGATGGAAAGACATTTATCTCATGAATACTGGAGCTTTGTTTTTGGTAACTTCGTGCATGCTTTTTGGAGAACATTTCATGCCCATGTGTACTATAAAAATGAGCTTATAAAAATAAAAATAAAAATAAAAACAGGGAGTTTTAAAACTAATTGTCACCCCTTTCTTTCACAGCTCCCCAGAACAGGAATCTGATGAAAGGAAGTGCAACTATGAAAGGTATAGAGGTTTGGTGCAAAACGACTTTGCTGGCAGTAAGTTCCCATTCCTTTTCCTTGTGCTGGTGTTGAGTGCAGAGAGTCTGCTCAGGGAAGAGTGGATCTTCTGGGTTTAGCATGGAAGTTATCTGTCAGGAGTTGCATATGCTTTTGTCCTGCCACAGTGTAGTAATAGTGGTTGTAATAGTGATTGTATGTTTTAGGAATGTTTTAAAACTGAGCTGAGGTGCTAAGCTAAATCAGGAAAGAAAGAAAACGCATTCACGGTCACTTGTAAGAAAGCATCTGGCTGTAATGAGAAAGATAAAGGGATGGTATGGGAAAGGAAAGAGAAATATAGTTATTAGTTTTAACAAATAAGAATTAAGCCCACCTGAAGTTTGAATTTTGTGTAATTTAATTTTGTGGTTATAACGTTCTGACAATGAACATCACTAGACTGGATCCATCGTTTCTTAATAAAGGCTTCTGAATTTTTACTACTGAGACTGAGTTTCTGAACTTTGATGTCCTGCTGGACTTGACATCATCACTATACCTTTGGTCAAGCAGGCAAAAATTTAACATCCAAGTCCCCAACTTCCAGCCCCACTTTTTTAATCTGTTAACCAGAGGTTAACAGTTCAACTGAATTTGCTCTCTTGCCAGCTTCATAGAGGCAAGCTTGAGGGTAGGAATGTAAGGAGGCAGACAGTGTCAGACTGTTCCTGTGATTGGGAGATCATTGCCCTATGTTTTCTCCCCTGGCTTTAAAAAATCAAGGAAGAGCTTAGAATTGAATGCCCTCAAATGTTGAAGGAATTGACCCCTTTAGTGGGAATAGGGAATAACCCATGGAAGCAAGACCATATTCAATCCATTTCAAGGTGGGTGGACAAACCAGACAAAACACCTCCCAAAACAACAGTTCCCCAAAAGCAGTGTCTGAACTCAGAATTTTCTTTTTTTTTAAATCTCCCATAATCCTGTGCCAGCATGTCAATTGGCCATGCTAGTTGGAAGGGGTTAGGGTTATGGGAGTAACAGTCAAAAAAAGGTTTTTTTCCCCAGGGTCTGGTCATTATATGAGTAGGAATTGGAATGAAGGTTGGTAAAATGAGTACGCATCTTGTTGGGGATAATTGGCTTACAGATTGTAAACCACTTAGAGAATGCTGAGTTCACTATGAAGCAGTATAAAAATGTAAATGCTATTGAAGACAACAGTGAGGGGTGGGAGATGTTGCTGTATTTTTCCTTGTAGTTGCCTATATTATGCTAAAACAAGCTTTCAAAGTTCTGACCTCCTTTGTCTCTACCTGTTTCATAGTCTCAGAAGAGCAATGCCTCTATCAAATCTACATCGACGAGCTGTATGGGGGCCTCCAAAAACCAAATGAGGATGAAAAAAAGAAGTGAGTGTTCTGAATGGGGCAGACTTTGGGATCAGTCAAGCAGGATTGAGTGGCCTTGGAAACAGAATGCATGGTCCAAATGGCCAGGGGGACCCATGTTTTTAAAACAGGAATAGTGACCATTGTCACCTTTGGCTGATGGAAGTTGTATTCTAACCCATCTGGGGGATGAGATTAAAACAATGTTAAAACTGTCCCTAGAACAAATGATCTTTCCTTCTAGATGTTTAGATAGGGCTACAAGAGATGGAAATTTTAAAATCAATTTCAGTTTGTTTTACCTGGTGGTGGAGGTGAAAACCTCAGAAGAATGAGTCTCTGTCATTTATCCAAGCAACTATCCATCAGATAGGATAGTCTCCTGAAGATACCAACCAGCATGTCATTAATGATTAGTTGTTGTTGTTTTTTTCTCCACCAGGCTAGCAGAGAAAAAAGCCTCCATTGGTTACACGTATGAGGACAGCACAGTGGCTGAGCTTGAGAACCCATCTGAGAAACGACCTGAGGAGGAAGACTCTGAGGAAGATAGCAACACAGATGAGGATGAAGTCATTCCTGATATTGGTACGCCTCCAAGAAACCACTGCTGTTTGGCATTGGGCTTTTATGAAGTCAGGGGTGGGACAGCAGATCTTAGTCTGGTGTACCATTTCTGGCTCTATAGTCTGCTGAGTGCAATGCATAGGATAGGAACGGTGGGCCCTGGAAATATTCAGGGGGTGGGGGAAGGACATGGCCAGCTTCTTTGGGTTGTGAGCCCTTTCCACCAAGTAAGGAATTACCTGCTGCTCTTGCTGCTGTTTTTTTCTGCCCAGTCATTTTTTTGCCATTCTGATCTGTGATAGCTGTACAGTGGAACAAACTCCCTTGGAGTGTAGTGGAGTCTCCTTCTTTGGAGGTCTTTAAGCAGAGTCTGGATGGCCATCTGTCGAGAATGCTTTGATTTGGATTTCCTGCATGGCAGGGGGTTGGACTGGATGGCCCTAGTGGTCTCTTCCAACTCTACGATTCTATGATTCTTTTGTCACTGAAGATGCAATTCTGTGTGCACTCACTAGAAGTACACTCCTCTTGAATCCAGTATGGTTTACGTCAGAATAAATACATTTAGGATTGCTTGTGAATCTCCTTGGCTAATGGCTCTTCTGTCACTACCACCTTCCTGCTTCCAGTTTGTACCTTATTTTATATCCATGGTTGCCCTATACTGGCTAGGTTGATAGAAATCTTATTCTGTCACTCCTGGGAGGCACCAAGTTGCATAATGTTGGTTGATTGGGTGAAATGTGCTGAAAAAATATGGTATAGGAACTTAAATCACACTGCTCCCACAAAGTTGGGTTGTTGGGGGTTTTTTTTGCCACTATATTTCCACAGAATGGGAGAATTGCACTTTTATGAGGTGTGATTCTCTTCTAAACCAACCTCCTCTACCTTTAAGCAGTTTTGCCTTGTACTTCTCAGGAAAAAGTGGAATTGGTTTTGAAATCTGGAAGCGACCTAGAAATACTGATTTTTGCTAGGATGAGTCAATGTGGCAAGTCAGTGGTGGTGAAAGAAGATGTTGCCTTGGATCCTCCAGATTTGTTCATCCCTGTTGTTAAAGTGATGCTGATCAATTGGTGTCTCTTGTATTACTGGCAGATGTTGAGGTCGATGTAGATGAGTTGAACCAGGAACAAGTAGCTGACCTGAACAA
Source organism: Sceloporus undulatus (assembly GCF_019175285.1). Lineage (NCBI taxonomy): Eukaryota > Metazoa > Chordata > Lepidosauria > Squamata > Phrynosomatidae > Sceloporus > Sceloporus undulatus. The sequence continues at coordinate 921,995 of NW_024802946.1, forward strand.
GCAGGCAACCACCTATGGAATGGCCGAGGGAGACTTTGTCCGGTAAGGTATCTGTGTTGTCAGGGTTGTCAAGCTGCTTAAGCTCAGCCTTCTCTTCTGCACCTTGGCACATTTTTGTGGTGAGCAGCTTGGGTGGTAGATTATGTTTCCCAGCATGCAGGCAGGTATTTTTGTGGTTATCAGTTTAACAAAACATGCCCGCAGCTGTCAGAAATAAGAGTGTTAACGCTTGAAAGGTTGACCCACTTTCCCTGCGACAGGATCTGATCAAAATTATGAACACTTCTATTGAGAAGTGGGTATTGGAGAGATTTTTTTCCCACCCTCCCTGCTTCAGAATAGTAGATTTTGGGAGTCATCCAATGAAGCTGAATGGTAGGAGATTAGGAAAGACCAAAGAAAGTACTTCACATGGCACATAGTTAGACTGGAATTTGCTGGCACAAGATAGAGCAATGGTCACCAACTTAGATGGCTTTGAAAGGGGATTAGTGAAATGCACAGAGGATAAGACTGTCAATGGGTACTAGTCAGGAGGGTTATGTATTATCTCGAGTATCAAGCCGATATGTCTCCGAATACCAGTTACTTGGAAACACAAATGGGAGTGTGTTGTGGCCATCATAGTCCTGCTTGTAGGCTTCCCAGGCTGATCTAATTGGTCAGTGTGTAGGAACAGCATGCTCAATTAGAGGCTTGCTTTGGTTCGTAATGGCACTTATGCCTTTGTGGTGTCAGTCAGGATGACTAAACAGAACCTATGTGATGGTTGGAATTATATTGGGTATAGGTATGCTTTCTGTATAGGTGTTCACTGGATTTTTGGATTACAACTCACATCAGCATGTCCATTGTTCAGTAATGATGGGGAGCTTTTGACCTTGGGCATCTTAGGCAGGGGCATAGTCTTCCTAGAAGAATTTGGCTTAAGGGTGGGAAGATTGCTTTTGGAGGATTACAGCTCCCAGAAATTCCCCATGGCTGGGGAATTTGGGTACTACTGTAGTGCAAACAAATGCAGCTTTCTAAACTCTACATTTGGCTGCACAAGAGGTGGACTTGGATAAGTGTTTAAGTGAGCAAGCCTCTTTGCACAGAGCTGAAATATTACCACCAAGCAGGCAAGGTAAATATTCTGTGGTTGAGACTTTTACATTTGCTCATTCACATGTTAGTTTTGTCTTGCATTGCTACTAACAGCATGGCTAAATAGTAAAATTGAAATTATAACTTCAAAAAAAATTAAAGACACAACTAAAACTACACCAGTAGAAAGAAACAGCCCCCTTCAACAATGATGAAACTTAAATACCGGAGACCTGTCCTATTAACATTTTTACCTGTACCCCTTCCCCCAACCCTTGCTTTCCTTTCCTCTAAAAGGATGTTGCGGAAGGACAAAGAGGAGGCAGAAGCTATTAAACACGCCAAAGCCTTGGAGGAAGAAAAAGCCATGTACTCGGTAGGAAATGTTTGGTGGCCGTGCCATACTCTTTTTCATTTTCAAAGGGTTTATCTCATTTACTCAGTGCATTTATGACTAGCTGTACCAAGAGGCTCCAGTTAGCTTATAGGATTTGGGGAATGGAGAGATGAGTCTCAGGATCTAGGTGGAATAGTCTCTCTCAGGACTAGGAAGACTCAGGTGAGGAAACTTCTAGGGCCTCTGTGTTAAAATTGTGATCTCTCTAATATCCTTGGTTTGCTTTCTTTTCCAGGGTCGCCGCTCTCGGCGACAGAGGAGGGAATTCCGAGAAAAACGCTTAAAGGGAAGGAAAATCAGTCCTCCGAGGTAAGCCCTTTCATGATATTGGATTCACCTGGCTGTTATTAGGCCACACATTTTTTTTTATTTTCCCTGCTGCAAGAGGAGTTGGGGTGCATCTGAGACTAATCCTTCTCTACTGATGGAGGAGGAGGACATCTTGGAGGATCCCCCACTTCCTGGTGGAGCTGCTGGAGACATCTTCCCTTTGTTCTTAGTTATCTTTTCATTAAGAGCTAATAAATTCTGCATGTGCAAAGAAATTGCAATGTCTTGGATTTTCTGGATCAGCTATCTTCAGCAAGTGACCTGCAAGCTGACTTGATTCACCTTCTGCTCTTCTTCATCTCTCTTTTGTGTTTATAGTTCCACACCATCCTCTTCTCACAGTGGATGCCTTGTCTTCCACTGCTGGGTTCTTCATATCCTTATAAGTGCCTGCAGGAACACACAAATAAGGAGTTGTGATGGTTAGGGTTGTGGTATACCACTCCACCCCACCAATACATAGCATTGGTGACTGTGGCTCCTGGCATGATAGAGAAGGCTAAATAGCTAAATCCCATAATCATTTTACTTTTCAATTTCGGTGCCTTAGATGTCAACCTGGTTGTATTTTGCTCAGTACGCCATCAGCTTCTTTATGTGCAATGAGAGGCAGAAGAGTTCAGTAGGATTTTGGAGTGCTTAAGTGGGATTTACATGGTGGGTTCACCTCCCATTCCTTGAAAATCTTGGGGGATTAATGCCTAGAGATGTTTGACTAGAGGCAGTTAGATTAAGAGCACTTAGTGCTCCTTGAATTGTACTTATAAGATTGTGTTCACTCATAAGCTTTTGCAGTGCTTCCTTGGGATGTTTGTCATTCTAGAATTACAGTAATGCCAATTTTGTCCTCATTACCTTCTGTCATTACAGCTATGCTCGGAGAGACAGTCCCACCTACGATCCCTACAAACGGTGAGTGAATATAGCTGTTATTCCTTTGTGTTTCTTTAGACCAATCCTGTGGGGTGGTACAGATTTTCATTGGTATTCAGTGAAATATAGGTGCTTGTCAAATGCATATATAAGTGTATGTATGCTTTTATGCCCAGGAAGACACACACAAGGACTTCTGATCACTTCCTGTTGCAGAAAAAGTCCTCTTCTGGCCCTAAAAAGGGCCAAGGGAGACAAAAAATTGTGGCAATATGGCCTGGCATTTGGGTGCAAAAATGACTTTTCTTTTGGGGGGGGGGGGCTGCAAGGGGAGTTTAATATAGCCCCCTAGCCTTCCACAATTTCCTACCTGCTACCTATTCCGATTGTTGCAAAGAATATGCACCGAGGCAGGTATTGGTCTGATCTAGAAAAATACTTATATTCATAAGCAATTAGGTCATCCCTTCTAGATCACTTAACAACGAAGTTGTAACAGTTGCCAGCTATTCAGCCTTGCTTTGTAAATTGCAAACATGTCACTGTTTTTAATAACCATTAATAGCCATGCTACACTGAAGGCTGACAAGTAGTGACGCTCTTCCTTTGTCCCTCAGCTCACCCTCTGAATCCACGTCCGAGTCCCGTTCTCGCTCCCGCTCACCTTCCCCGGGTCACGAGGAGAAGATCACTTTCATCACCAGTTTCGGGGGCAGCGATGAGGAAGCAGCAGCCTCTCAAGCTGGAGGAGCCCCCAGGAAGGCCGCCTCCCTTGGCAAGGCACGCTCCGGCCAAGTGCAGCAGGGCAGCGCTGCGGCAGGTCATAGCGCCTCCTCCCGGTCGGTAATTTTCGCGCCTGCCTCGCTTTCCCAAACTTTAAAGCAGAGACCATCCGGGGGTCAAAAGGTTGATTTCTTACTTTTCCGCCATCCTCCCTGAATGCTGAGACCTGATTGTATTGGGGAAGTGCATGTCCATTGGTCACTGTTGTTGGCCAATCCCCAGCCAACTGGAAGATCCATTGCTGAGTCCGGTTAGGAAAAACCAGGGAAACATGAATTTCCCTTTTCCTGTGGAATGCTGGGAAAGTGAGGGCGGCTAGTCTGTGCAATGTCAAGGTGGGTGGGGTCAACCAGGGAATGGACTGTGCCAGCGGAGCCGGCCTGTCTTGCTCATTATCCAATGAAAGCAGCTAGTGTGTAGCTTCATTGTGAAGGAAGCTAGAAGGTCAGAGGACCTGTAAAACTATGTTGAATTTAATGGGCCCTTTCCCCCCATGGCCTGGGATGCTGGTTTACTACAAGTTGAAATATAAAACTATGTACTGGTCTAATACAAATCCTGCATAGGACAATTGTTATGATATTATTTTGGCTGCCTTTTTAAGACCAAATTGTCACATGGTGTGCTTATGTTGTATAAACCCAAAATATAAAACCACTGATACTGTGGTAAAGCAGGCACCACAGCTGTCAAAACGAATAGTGATAAAACAGTCTTTTAAAGATGTCTTCTCTTGTTCTGTTCAAGAGCTTGGAGCAGATAACAGATGCCCTCACAGTTTAGCCATTGTGTAGCTTTTTGGGTGAACCTGTTCCTGTGCTCAGGGTTTTTTTTACTTCTTTAGAACAGGCAACCCTTTTACCTTGGAATAAGCTTTCCTTGGTAATTGAGCAGATTTTTTTTTTAAATGTGCATTCTCCTAAAGGAATTTGGTCTGCTCAAGTATTGAATAAATGTGATTCACTTGGTCCTGGACTGAAGCAATTAGCAGTGAGATCTTGCCATAAACCAGTGCCCCTCTTGCCTTCTGCACTGGATTGTGTCTGACATTGGCCTTCCTGCCTCCACTTTGGGGCTTGATGAAGACTGAAGATGGGGGGATGTGAATGGGACTTCTCTGAGTTCCCTGAAACTCCACAACTGTGGCTGCTTAGAAACCCTTCCCTACTTACGGAACCATCAGTTGGGCTGGGTCTTGGCCACCTTGGGCTATCCTTATGTGTGTTTTCAGCCCCCTTTCCCTTGTACTTTCTAGACATTGTGGCCTCTGTGTGAATAGCCAGCATTGTGTCTTTCCTCTTTGCAGACGACGCTCCACCTCGTCTTCATCCTCCACGTCATCGACCTCTTCGTCTTCAAGCTCACGGTCCAGTTCACGGTCCCACCGGGCCAGTGGGTACCATAGAGCCAGCCGTTATGGCCACTCACGCAGCCACAGGTACTCCCGTTCCCGTAGCAGGACCAGGCGGTACTCAGCAGGAGGCTCACGTGATGGCCACCGTCACTCCAGGTCACGTTCAACAGAAAGGGGCTGGCGATATGGCTCCCGCCGGAGGTCTAGGTAAGTGGATTGGATGGAATTAATACTCATTATTTGTTGCCTGATTGAAAAATGGGTTACTCAATATCTTGGAGACCTGGATAGAAGGAATAACAACGTTGAGAATTTTTATACCTAGTTTTGCCTGATGATCATACATCATGATCTGTTTTGGATTATTATTTTGAGTAGAAGTGCACATGGATTTTTTGTATGAAAACCACATTTTTTTTTGCATAACTCCACATTTTTGTCTAATACTCGCTCCAGTTTCCAGGAAAACACTTTTTTTTAACCAATTGGCATTTTTTGCACAAATACCAATTTTTTTAAAAAACATGGTTTCTGCAAAAGAGCACATTTGCAAAAATAACATCAAAGTTGCACAAAAAGTGTTTTTGGTAACACTGAGTTTCTTTGTGCAAAAAACACCTACATATATATTTTGTGCACAGAATTATTGTCTGAAACACTTTTGAGGCTACAAGTACAAGGCAAAAACTGAGCAGAACTGCTGTTTCTTCCCATAGCAGGGAGAAAATGGCAAAATTATTGCTCCTCGCATATAAGAGCTAAATAGTTGAAGATGACAGTGGAGGTTTTAGGTGTAAAGCAGTCATCCTGATTCTTGCTATTGGGGCATCAGTGGAAGTAAATGGACATAAAAAATGACACTCTTTCTCAGGAGCCATTCCCGGTCTGGAGAACGTTATCGGTGGAGCAGTGGCAGAGGAGGGAGGCACTGGAGCAGCAGCCGCAGCAGTCGGAGCGATAGCGAATTGCGAAGCCGTAGCCGGTCAGCGTCTCCAGCAAGAGAGAAACAGCTGAGGCCTGCGGCTTCCCCTGCTGTAGGGGAAAAACTGAAAAAGTGAGCTTGTGATGGATATCTCCTCTGTTGTTCCACTGCTTTTATAATGAAGTGGACCCCTCTTCCATTCCAGAGTGGTAGAGAATTGTGGATTGTAGAGAGCTGGACCTCTACCACCAGTTTTTGGAGTATTTGGCTGTGTCCACAGTGGCAAGAATACTCTATGAGCAGCCTGGAGTATTCTTACCCTGGAGCATCCTCCTGTTACTTGAACCAGTGGTGGGACATCTGTTTGTAAGGTTTCTCCTTTCTGAGGCTGAACACAAGGTGTCCACCCTTGGACATATGGCTGACCATCTTGTTCTGACCTCAGAGGATTTGACTTAAAGCATTGATGAGCGATACAGTGGGATATTAATTATAAACAGTCCCTTACTGTCCCTCTGGAAGAATTGGCGCAAAAGGTATTTTTTAAACTATTTCAAGAGGGTATACAGCGGGTTTGGTGCTGATTTGTCTGGACATTTTCTGGACAGTGCATTGGAACTGGGGACTGGGCCCTGCGTCATCAGGACTCCTTGAAGTGAGGAAGGGAGGAGGCTGGAGTATTTGGCTTGTGTGAACACCCCCCTTGTCATGGCCAAACACTGACAGTTGTCCAGTGATGGGAAGAAGTTAACCTGTATTGGCTAACTTGTATCCTTTTTGCATCCACTTTGCACTTTGAGGTTGGAAAAAGAGAGGATGGGGGAGGGTTTGACTCTTTCTCTGTCACAGTTCTCATTTAGTGGGTAGATGGGTCATGATGGGGCACTTTGGTTTCTTTGTTTGCTTCTGCACTATATAACCCTTGGGAGCCTGTCTTCTGTCGACCTTGGCAGGCAGTGCAGCCCTATCCAGCTTTCTCAGTATGTCCAGTAAAAGGGATTGGATTTGATTGCCAGCTGAGGGACAAGTCTGGATAGAAATTGTCTGGGGACTCATTTCTGTCATTGGCTGTATTCGGTGCTGGACTTTGAGTGAAAAGACTGGGGTACTTCTCTGCTCTAGACCATTGCTTCATCATTTACCATTGCAGTCAGTGTCTGCTTCTTGGAGAGGCCTGGAACTATACCCAATTCTGTCACTAGGCAGGCATCTGCTTTGCTGTTAGTGTTTTATTTTGACCTTTCTTCCCTCTTTCTTTCCAGGGCTGAAACTCCTGGTGGTAAAGAGACAGGAGCTGCCAAAGTCAGTAAGAATTTAAACCTCACCTTTTAATTCCCATCTGTGCAGAAAAAGACTCGGGGGAGCAATAGTGATGCATAAAAGAGTGTTTTTAGAGTTTGGATGACTGTACTTGCTTACTTCAGATGAAGGGTGGAAATATAGTCAGGCTGCTGATGGAACCACCTGCTGATGGTTCTTCTAAACTTGAAAACCACTTTTAAATCTGGTCTTTACATGGTATTGGGGGATTGGATTTCAAGAGAAAACAGTGTTAATGTTGGGCTATAACTGCAGGATTGCTAAAGGGTGGTCGTGTTTTGTACATTGAAAGAAATTTCTCTTAAGCAAGCCTAAAACCCAAGGCAAAAGTTACTCATTTAGATCTTTTCTGATATAATTCTTTACTAATTTTCTCCTTAGCAACTAATTTTAACAAAGTTCTTGCTGCTGTGAAATTTTTCCCCCTAGATGTCTGAAAGTGCCCTCTGGGAATTTGAGGAGATGTTTTCACCTCTCCTTTCAAGACCATATTAAGCCCAGGAAAGACCTTTTTGAACAATAGGGGGGTTTTCTGGTCACTTCCTTTTGTTAAGAAGGCCCTGAAAGCATAGTGAAAATGCCCCTAAAAATATTGGGAGGCATTTGGCTACAAAAAAAATGGAGTTTTAAAAAAAAATGTTGGCATGGGATGTAGCACTCCAAGGACTCATGGAGGTATCATGCAGCCCTCTCTTTCGCAGGCTCCCACTCCTGCTTTGATCAGAGGTGGTGAGCATTTGAATGTGGGATTTTCAACATGAAAACCATGGGCCTTGCAGGGACGTAGCTAGGATTTTAGGAAGGGGGGGGGTCCAGACTAAGTGCCACCATTATAATGGGGCTTGAGTGCGGCGGCGCAGCAGCACACACCGTTCATTTATGGAAGGGGGGGGGTCCGGACCCCCAGATCCCGCCCCCTGGGCTACATCCCGGCCTTGCCCCGTGTGGCCGTAATCAGGAGTGAACTGTTGTGAAAAAAGCCTCTAAAGAAGCATGTCTTGGTGGAAGAGATGAGTGGTGTCATTTTCTGCTCTTGATACCAACCTGTGCTGTTGTAAGGGTTTGCCCCACCAGTGGACTCATCTCTCTCACTTCATTCAATAGTTATCAAGAAGATTTCTTCTAAAAACAATTCACTACTTCCAACAAATCCAGTAAGAACCACTATGCCTGACTAAAAACCATCCTTGAAAAGGAAGGTTTTAGCCACCTTCCAGACAGGCCATCCAGAGGCAGGGGGAGATTCCAAACCATGGGTGCAGTCTGTGAAAAGGCTCACTGCCTAAACATATTTTGAGAGACATTGAGACACGTAGGATGGTTCATATAGAAGAAAGTAGTTTCTTTGGCTCTGCTTGTGCCCAGGCTTAAGAGGCAATCACCAGAAGTTTAAATCAAGTCAGATGGAAAAGTATTAGAAGCCCTTGAAATTATCTGAATAAGAATGTATGGTGTATTCACTATTTGCAGCCTCCTGAAGTTTGGCTGCTATGTTCTAGCCCAGTAATAGCTTCTGGCCACTTTTCCCAGACTCCACTATGTAGAGTGCATTGCTCCACTGACTTCATTTCTGACTCTTTGTATGTGCCCTCATGGCTCTAGGACCAGGTTAAATTGACAAGTTAAACTGTGCAGTTCTGAGCCGTAGCCAACTCCTGGTTAGCCAGTGTTGAAGCCATGTTCTGGAAATAGCATGTCTGTTTTCTCATGGGGAGTTTGATCCTGTTTTGTACTTAATGAGCTCTTATTCCTAATTCAGCTCTACTGACCACAGGTTCATCTCTCTTGCCTGGATAAAGGTTCCTATTGGTTTACTCACATCCCCAGACCATTGCTGCCTTGGAAATTCACAGCCTTTCTGGAATGAAGCAATAGTTGGGGGATTTTCTTATATTATTAAATCCCCAAATGTCTTCTCCTAGCGAATTGCTTGGGAGCAAGAGAGAACCTGGTGGGATATCATAGGCCAGTGGCCATGTTGCTGGACAAAAAGATTCAGTGCCACCTTCTTGAAGCTTATCTGGGAAAGGACATCATGCCTCTAAGTCTCAGTCTAGCAAGCTGTTCCATGGGAATAGCATGTACCAACAGCCACTGAGAAGTCCTGCAGAACCAACAGGGACATGTTGTCCTTGCCATGAGTCATCCACTAAGTCTGTTCAGGATTTATATGGAGAACACTTGGCTGTTCTAGTGCAGTGGCTTTGATTTTCCATAAGTTGTCATGGAGTAATGATTCCCTTACCTCTTATTTCAGTATCCAAGGGAGGGATTCAAAGAGATAAGATCAAGAGATTGTAACAAAAAATTCTGTAAGCAGGACTGTTTTCTTATTTTAAATCTTTGGGTGGGAATTGTCTGTGGGAGAGAAGTCAAACACCATGGAATTCCTTGACTGAATTCTGATGAGAGTTGCAATGTCAGAACCACAACTCTTAAATATCATTTTTGGGATTTTGGATTACTAACAGTTCTCTTTTTGTGAACAAGGGAAGCCCCCACAAGTCTTAGCTATAGTTCAAACCATGACACAGCTGCAGGGTGTTTGGAGTTGTGCTGTGTTTCTGGTAACCTGCATTTGCTACAAATGTAGAGTTGGCCTGCTTGCTTTTGCGAAGCCTAGCAGAACTTTTCTTTTTTGTATTTGTTCAAGTCTAACAACCATAACAGGCTCATGTAAGGTTAAAAAAATAAACAGCAAACAGTAAACAGGAACAGTGAGTGCAATCAAAACCACAGATTCATGATCTACAGCGATCACTTAATCCAAGTAAACGCTGTGCACAGAGGTGTTTCCAAAACACTGACTTGCTTTGGCCAGGGCTAATGCAGAAGTAGCCAATTTCCAGCGGATCTTGTCAGAATGCCAGTAAAAGCGAGCAGCTTTTTTGTCGGGTTGGGCTGAAAGCGTTCAGTTCTTCAACGACTCAGGGTGGAAAAATATTACACCTCGCCATTTTAGGACATCAGAACAAACAGTGCAACAAATCCGCACTTCTCTCGCTCTCTCTGCAAATATATCACAACCCACTCTTAAGACAATCTTCTCCAGATTGTTGCAGATCCATTGGACCATAGCTTCCATCATCCTAGCAGCATTGCCAGTGGACATGCTGGATAAACTGGTGGCAGCTGTTACCCAACAGACCTGGAGGGCACTGAGTTTAGGAGGGTTGTTTCAAGGCAGATCACTTAACTTATTAACTCATTTCATTTACATTACACTTTTCTCCCAGGTCTGGGAGTCAAGTGGTTCATGATATGAGTAAAAAAAGATACAACTGAAAGCACATTATATCATGGCCATGATCGTATATGGCTTATTTTAGTGTCAAAGGCCCCATACAGACAGGCCAAAATAAAGCTGCTTCGGGTCACTTTGGAGGTATGCTGTTTAAATGATGCATGCATCCTAAGAGTCCAGAACCCGTGCCAAAGCCACGCTCCAGTCCTAAGGACTGGAATGTGGTTTTGGTGCGGCTTCCGGAATCTTTGGACGCATGCATCATTTAAATAGCATACCTCCAAAGTAACTCGAAGCAGCTTTATTTTGGCCTGTCTGTATGGGGCCAAAGTGCTGCATGCAGAGCATCTGTTGACTCACAACCTCCCTTGACTGTCTCTTGAACCACAGCAGCCGTCTGACCAGCTATTTTGTGGCTGATGGAAAGGAGGAATTGAAGCGTCTGTAGACAGATGCAAAATTATCGCATCATCTACTGAGACCTCCAGAAGACTCTGGCTCTTCTGGATGATTTAAGCATTCTGTGTCTGCCTATGAGGACATAGCTATATGAGTCTCTGATGCACTCCCCGCTCTTCCTCAGCCACAGATTGGCTGTAGTGGGACTGCAGTGGCTAAATGGTAAGTCTAGGAGACAGTTGGATAATTGCAAAATGTGGAAGGAATCATAGAGTTGGAAGAGACCGCACGGGCCATCCAGTCCAACCCCTTGCCATGCAGGAAATCCAAATCAAAGCATCCCTGACAGATGGCCATCCAGCCTCTGCTTAAAGACCTCCAAGGAGGGAGACTCCACTACACTCCAAGGGATGAGTTTGTTCCACTGTCGAACAGCCCTTACTGTCAGAAAGTTCCTCCTAATGTTGAGCTGGAATCTCTTTTCCTGTAACTTGCATCCATTGTTCCAGGTCCTGTTCTCTGGAGCAGCAGAAAACAAGCTTGCTCCCTCCTCAGTATGACATCCCTTCAAGTATTTAAACAGGGCTATCATATCACCTCTTAAATACCAACTTCTGCAGAAACCAAAAGGGGGAAAAAAAGACATACACAGGCATAATGTGAACTTAGGCCTCTGTGTACTACTATCAGGATGTCTGCCTTTTTCTCTTAACTTTCCTTCTTCAGATCCTGTTCATTTAAATTGGGATTGCCCAGGCACTTAGGCCTCTTAATGATTAGATATATTTTTGAGGTACTTTGCTCCATGTCCCTGCTTTACTCTAGAAAAATAGGGTCAGTTGGACAGAAGGATTTCCACCATTTGAAAGCCCACATCCCGGAAAGTGTTTTTGCTGCGGGAGGTAGAATGTGTGTTAGTGGGAAGAGCCTGGAAAAGTTCCTTTTAAAAGAAAATAAGGCTTCCAGACTCCCACAGCCAGCAAGGTTCGTGGTTTGAAAAAGGAACTTTTCCAAGTTCTGGTAATAGGTTCATTCTAAGGCCATCTTTGCAGCTGTTTATCTTGACATGGGCTCTTGGTCAGGAGCGGATATCTCATTCGACACTGAGCAAAGGCAGAAAATGTATGGTGAGTCAGAGGGCTGGAGAAATATTCCAAGTTTCTAAGGTTAAAGCATCAAGAGTTTTGGAATCCTGCCCTGATTGAGTCTGAAAATGCCTTGAATTCCTCAGTGAAGCACAGATGTTTAGAAGCTGATGAAACCAAGCGCCTGAGATGTTTCCAGACCTCGCTTAGGCCTGTTTTGAGTGCATCTTTGGTACATGTTTTCACAAGCATACTTTGTGTTCCCTGCGGAGGTTTTTGTTTCAGGTGTTCAGAAGAGAGTCTGACCTGATAATGTCTGACATTCTCTTAATTTCTTTTGTATCCGGTTTTTTAGCTCCATTTCAGCAGTCATGACTACCAGAACCTTAAAATAAAAGATTGAGATTCCCAAGGGAATCAGCACTTGTGTGTACAAAAAACCTTCATGAGGATTAATCCAGCTCCATAGCTAAACTGAAGAGATACTAGTCAGAGATTTTTATTGGTCATCTTACTTGCAATATGATCATTTTTGGAACTGGGGGAAGGAGACATTGTGGCTTGACAGAGGGAAAGTGAACTTTATAAAAAATGGTTGTCTGGTGGAGATGATTTTATTCTAGGCAAGAAGCTACTTATCAAACTGGTTCCATATGGAAGGAAGGCTGGAGTGGTCTTCAGATGTTTGGGTTATTTGCCTCTCCTTCATACCAAGGCTGCGCAATGCTCAACCTGGTTTGACAAACACTGCTTGGCTTTGCTGCCAAGTTCTTGTTCTCTCATCAGCCTTTCAAGCAAGCCTCCTTTAGAAAAAAACACAAAACAAAACACCTGCCTCTGAAATAAGGGCTTGGTTTTGATTATTACAGGCAACAGAGACATTGACCCTAATAGATTCCCCATTAATTGTAGGCATCAAGAAGGTAGACTTCATGACTGAAGGGGTGGCTGGCCCCTTTGAGGAGTGGCTCCTGAGCCTTCTGGAACTTGAAATCTTCTGGATTCCTTTTGGCACGGGGAGGCTTGTTTAGGTGGTAGCAACCTTGCTGTCCTCCCTTCCAGTGTTGGATCAATATGTATATGAGTCATCTCATTTGTGTGTTTTGTCTTTCTCAAGGCCTGATTTCCTTCACACGCACCTGGCCACATCCCAGTTTGATGAGATCCAGCCAAGAGGCAGAATTTCTTAACACTGTTCTGTTTCCCTTCTGCTTATAGCCAAAACTGACCCCACAAGAGAAACTGAAACTGCGCATGCAAAAGGCACTTAACAGGCAGTGTAAGCATCCTTGGGGTGGTGGGGAAAGAGGGATTCAGAGCAAGGGTCTCCTTTTTCCTTCTCCCTTTCTGTGTTTTGTCACACTTGGTTCATCTCACCGCTCTGCCTCTTCAGTTAAAGCAGATAAAAAAGCCGCCCAGGAGAAGATGATGCAGCAGGAACATGAGAGACAGGTAACTGGCAGGGATGGAATTCTGCATTTGGAAAGATGTATTCTGCAAGTACAGTGAGCTCTTAGTATCCATTGAGGTTTGGCGAATATCCTATATGGACATCAAAATCCATGAATGCTAAAGTCCTATTATGTAACATGAGGCAGCAAAATGGTGTCTCTTACATAAAATGGCAAAATCAAATTAAACTTGAATCTGTGGATATGGAGAGCCGACTTTATAATAAACTGGCATGCAGCTGGAATGCAAATTACAATGGCTAGTAATGGGAGACCAAGGGAGTGAGTGGTTGGGCAACTGAAGCAAGAATTAGACAGTCTGGTCTGGTTGTGTTTGTACTTTCTTCTCTCTTGGTGACCTATTGGAGACGTTATGTCTCATTATAATGAAAATACAATGTGAAGTAGGCTCATGAAGCATATGTGGGGCTGTGCTTGGATCGTGATCATGTTTCCTGCAGTGATCAATCAGATACCTTTGAGAAGCCCAGAAGCAGGATATGAGTGCAAGTGTCCACTGAGGACCAGGAACTGAAAGATCTTCTAGCCTCCGCTGTTTCATTGATGAAAATGTATTATTACCTAGCAATCTGCAGTCCAGGAATTCAGATCTGCGTAATTTTATTTGCAGAACTGCCACTTTCTCACTCTTGCTGCAGAATGCTAAGCTTTTTGCTTCAAACTGGTCATTGTTGGTATTTCCTGTCATGTTTGGCAGTTGTCCTTCTGCTGACCAGTGCACCTTTTCCTCTCTTCCAGGAGCGAGAAGATGAGTTGCGTGCCATGGCTCGGAAGATCCGGATGAAGTAATGCCTCTCATGGTTTTCTTCTACCCTCGACGTCGAGTGGTGGGAAATGCAGTGAGGGAGGGGAATGAGCCAGTGGTCTCCTTTTGCTGACCTGCAATCTTTTCTCTTTACAGAGAGCGCGAGCGTCGGGAGAAGGAGCGGGAGGAATGGGAACGACAATATAGCCGCCAGAGCCGCTCTCCTTCCCCACGTTACAGTGAGTGCCTAGTACCAAGAAAGGGTTGTGTGTGGTGTATGGAGCATAGGAGAAATAGTGGTGGCAGCAATCCCACACAGGCAGCTGTGATAATCTCAACCTTTCCCTCCTGCAGGACTCACTGTACTTCTGGAGGGGGCTTTCTTCCAGTAGAGAGATGGAGTTTAGAAAACCTTCTCGCTATGTCTTTGTAGGGAGAGGGTTGCATGCAAGCTTCAGGCCAAATAATTCCATGGTCTCTAACCTCTCCCCACCAGCCAGCCCAAATACCTCCAGTTCCCTCTGCAATCCCTCTCAAAATGGCAACAGGAAGTGATAATGCCTCACTTACTGTTGCTATTTGGAGAGGAATTGCAGAGAGAACTGGAGGTATTTGGGTAGTACAGATCAGGTGAGGGGAGTCTTTTTGCATAGTGTTCAGCATGAGTGTGGGGGATGTCTGTGTGTTTTGGGTGCAAAATTGCTCTATCCTCTTGGGAGAAATTATTTCTCTTAAATAGGCAGATTTGAATTTGATGGGATGTACTCTGGAGATGCAATTAAAAGTTTTTTACATATTTCCCCCTATTTGTCTTGCAGGTCGAGAATATAGCTCTTCAAGGAGGTAAAATCTGCTTTTTAAAAATCCATTCAATTTGTCTGAAGCGGTAGGCCTAGCAGACCTTTTACCAAATAACTCTTCTGCAGCAGAGGAGTGTGGATGGATGTTCTCAGTTGACTTTCTTTTGAGTCAGTTGATGTATTAAGCCAACCTATTCCTTCTGGGAGTTATGGGAATTGCACCTCTGCAGCACATCTGAGAAGGATAAGGTTGGCGAAGTTTCCATTAAGCACTGTTTCCCAGTGCAGATGCTGCTAAAGAAACCTCTAGTGAGATAGAAGAGGAAGAGGAAATGGGCAGGCTGGGTGAGATAGATGAGGAAAGGGTTTTTGGGTGGGGAGGCTTAAAAAGTTCTCTAAAATGTTCTAAAAAAATCCTTATTTGTCAGAGGTTTCAATAACTGAGATACACCTGTAGTAGGGGTATTCCCCATTTTTATCCTAACAGCCGTACAAGTTACTGTAGATACAAAAGACAACATTGCCTGTGGCTACACTTGAGGCATGGTCACTCAGTAGTGTCTTGCTACATTGCAGGGCTTTTCTAAGTGCTTATTAACTAAGGATTTGCTTAAGTATGATAGAAAAATGCAGCCATTTCTCTTGTAATTTGACCTGTCCTTCTGCCCTTTCTAGGCATTCACGGTCCCGATCTCGGAGCCCTCACTATCGTCACTAGGGGTCATTCCTGGTGCATTGTTGTGTTGGCAACCCCCTCCCCTATTTCATCTGGCCCCTTGTAACCATGCTGTGTAATAATGCTGTATATTGCTGGTTTTGATTTTAGGTTGTCAAAAAAATTAAAAATCCTAAAAAAAAACCCCAAAGTGGCCTTCTGACTGTGTGTACCCATAATATTATCTTTCCAAAAACCCATTAGCATGGGCTTTTAAGAGCAAATGTGTCTTCCTGGTCTCTCAAGGCTGTGTGGAATTATTTTGGGGGGAAAGGTAAGGTGGAGAGAGGCTTTTGCAATGACTTACGATGTGCAAGTGAAGACAGAACGCTTTCTTCTTCACTTGTACTGTGAGAAGTCTGTGTTTCATGCCTCTTTTGCTATTGATGGTTTTTACTGTGTATTGGAAGATTTTTCTATTACATTTTGTGTGTGACAGAAGACTGCTATGAAAGTATAAAAGAATAAATGTCATGGTCATCCCAATAAAACCGATAGAAGGCAGATGAAAGAATGAAATACATCCCATGGCCCTTCCTTAACATAAAGAATTTGCTGCCATAAAACAACCAGTACTTTGGATAGTTTCTTGAGAAATTTATGGGAGAGTAGTTTGAAAGTGATCATTGACAACTGGATACAGTCTTTCTGGCCAGGGAGATTTCCTTACATGGAATTATAAGAGTTGTGGTCATATCTGGTGGCCCACGCATTCAGTGGTGACAGAATGGTAACTGTCAGGGATGATGGATGAGCAAAGTGGCTGAAATCCTAAACTGCACACTGTTACAGGGCTCCACTTGTTACCATCTCCTCCCTTGTAATTGACAGGAGGGAAGCAAGTGAATCATACAGAGATGCAGCAGGCAGCCTGTTTCCACATACCACACTCCATCCTGCTTTCTGCAGCTCTCAAAGGACCAAATGCATGTTTATTACAAATGCTTTTAATATTAAAAAGGAAGCTGGGATGGGGTAGCTTTCAAAGCTCAAAAGAGTACGCTATGATGTCTGAGCAGCGGAGAAGGGCTTCCCTCTGTGTCCCCAGTGGCGTCTGTAGTTCTGAAACTTGGAAGTTCAGGATGTCAATGTCTGATGCTCCAAACAAGGCAGTGACGCTCACCCTCTCATACATGGTGAAGCTGACAGGCCGTCCAGTCATAGCCAAGAGGCTGCGCAGGTAGCGTTCCCGCAAAGCCACTCGGCTTTGCTGCTCCAGTTCCAGGTCTGCCTTGTTCTCATAGCCCACGGAGGAAAGGCTGGCAGGACCAAGCGCTTGGAAGCGAAGAGAGTTGGGATCGAAGCCACGGCTTCCATCAGGTCCTCGGGGCAGGCGAGTAACGGCAACTGGGACCTTCATTTTGCAGCTCTGGTGAAAAAAAGAGAGACAGATGTGGCTTTACTTTTCATCAAATCTCAGCTGTTTTAAGGTACTGTTCAGAAAAGATGCCACCTTCTGATGCTACATAAAGTAAAATTCGCAGCAGGATAAACATGAAGTACTAAACCAGCTTCATCAAATTTTTTAAAAATCCCATCGACTTCAGCAATCTTTTAACAGTTGTGTTACAGCTCAGACCACCAAGAGTCCACAAGTTTCATACAGTGTCCTACACAAGCAGCTTGATTTGGGAGGATGAAGCAAAAGCAGCAACATATGAACCAATATGGCAACATTTTGGACTTCTGTTCTTTACTGAGGATTTGAACCATGTCAAGCAGTACTCTTGCCTGCTACCAAGGCAAAGGTCTAGGGACAAGAGAAGGGTTAACACAGGCTTGTAGGACTTGTAAACAGGAAGTGTTGCTGTGCGAGGACAGCCTATTTTCCCCTTCGGACAGTGGCGGCACCAACTTGACGCTCCCTCGCTGTGCCAACATCCCCTATGGCCGGCAGCCAAGTCGAGGGTCAGCGGCAAAGAGGATGTTTTCCACAGTGAGCTGAAGAAATTGCTGGCCGTAGCCAAGGGTAACTCCAGCACAGAAAAGAAAGCAAGTGGGGCTGGCTTCACGGCAGGAATGGGACACAAACTTAGTAGCTTTGCCTATACTGTGTACTTATGAACATGTTTCAATTAATACTGATCTAATGGTCAAGGGTAGGAATTTTAATTTGCAGACAGTGCAGCTAGAGAAGCCTAATACTTTCTCAAAACTGGAACGATCCAACAGGTTTCCAGAAGGGAAAACCATGACAGACAATACGTTTGTGTCTTAAAGTGCAAACCTCAATATAGGCAATATAAGCCCAGTCAGTGGGCCAGGATGTACTAATGTGAGAAATAAATTCAAATAAGCATGTTGCAAACCCAGCCATGCAGAAGACTTTTGGCTATATCCCTGTATGATTCATGCCTCTAATTCTGGTCTTTTCCCCAAGTATAGTTTTCCCTTACTTCTGCAATAGTTGTGACTGGAACTGTCATTCCAAGTGGAAAAAATTAGAATGATTCTTAAGATGAAGTTGCCTACTATACATCTATATTAACTAGTGGTCTGGGCTTGCATCCTTTCAACCAGGAAGCAGCCCAACAGACACCCTTGCAGAGATGCAACATGTTACTAACTTTGCTTGGACGCAAGTTTAAAAAACAACACTCATAGCTGTGTGCAAGAGCCAGCTTTGCTTCATGCTGCCTTCTAGTTGTGGTTGTACTGCATTCCTGAGCATGGCTATCCTTGCTGAGGGTCTGCTTTGAACTACAGTCCAAGCACACCTGATTCTCCTTGACTTGGTCTAGCGGCAAGTTCGATCATGCCAGTCCAGCACCCTACAATTATAACAGATTCGGTCTATTCATTGAAGTACTAACATACTTCACACTGAGTTTTCATTCTGAATACCACAAGGTTCTCCCTGTAGTACAAAAGGCACAATAGATGCTCTGGAAGCAAGTGTTAGTAAGGTTCCTGTGTACAGTTTCTTGGCCAAGTAGGTGTACTCCCAGGCCTTTCCCAGTTGGGAAGTTTGGAAAGGGCACAATCCTACTCAGAGATTCTGGAAGCTTGATTGGTAACAAAAACACAGTTATTCCATTTTTTTACACCAAATGGGCAAAAGGCACTACAGTGCCTTTCAGCTGAAGAGATGTAATGGGCCTAAGAAGCCGGGGTGTGACTTGTTTTGCCCTTGAGTAGTTTGTGATTTATGGTGACCCTACCACCATATCACCAAATCTTTGTAATATTTCTTCAGAGGAGGGTTTGCCATTGCTTTCCTCTGAGATAGTTATGATTTGCTCAATCTCACCCAGTGGGTTTCCCAGATTCCTAGTTTAGCACTTAACCCACAATACCACACTGGCTCTTGGTGTGTTGGGGGGCGAACAACAAAATGGGGCTACTGCCTCTCCATCAGGAATTCTAGCCCCCATGGAAATTTCCCTTCAGTCCCCCAATTTCTAGCATTGCAGAGAGAGAGAGAGAGACTGGAAATCATTTACACCTAGAACTCATATTTGATGTGTTCACATTCCTTTTGTAACTTTGCCTGCCCCCTTTCCTTTAGATGCCTAAGCTGTACAAGCATCCCTCCATATCTGCAGTTTTGATTTTTGTGGATTTGATTATTTGCAGTTGTGATTAATATGTTCCCTCTAGGAATCTCCAGCTCCTCCAGCACAACTCTGCTGGAGGTTGACCATAGAGTTGTGCTGGAGAACCTAGAAGGTCTTAGAGAAAACACTTCTCTAGGCATTTGGAGGTCCTCCAGCATAATTCTATGATCAACTTCTGACAGATGTTGACCACAGAGTTGCTCTGGAGGACTTGGAGATTCCTAGAGAGGTGTTCTCTTAGGGAAAAAGAATACTTTTATTTAATTGTGGTTTTTCCACATTCACGGAAGTTCTTTGCTCATAATCCCAGCGAATGTAGAGGGATCGCTGTATTTCTAAATGCTCAATGGAAGTTTTAAGAGTGCTAGAAATTTGGGGAATGAAGGAAAACTTCAGTAGGGGGGAAATTATTTTTTGGGGGGGGGGCATTTTGTCCCTTCTCCAGTCACATCCCTGCCTTGGCGGGACAAGTGAATTTTTAGCCTTGGCAGCCAGAGTTAACATAACCTGCTAGTTGCCCGGGAGTAAACCGTTTTTCAGCTTCTGTTTTGCCACCAACTCAGCTTCTGGGCGGAAATGCCACAGGTTTAAGCCTTGGTGGAGATTACCTTCTCCCCACCGCCCTGCCTTCCATCCTGCTGATCGGGCCACATTCCTGCGCGGTGTGTTTGTTCCTAAAGCCTGGACGATGACCACAAAGTTTCCTCTGCAGCCCTGTTTATTATGCACTCTTTCCATAGACGGCTCATTCCCGACGCGTGCTGTCTGGCGCTGGAGGAAGCACCGGCCCCCAGAAGGCTGCTCCAGCTGGGCTGATAAGGACTTGGCCCAGACCTGGTGCCCTCTTGGACATGACACCGGCGGGGAGGGAGGAACTGTTTTTTCCGGAAAGACTTGCCTTTGCTAAGGCATAAGCTTCTGTATGAATGTGGCCTGGGAGGAGTCACACACACGGTGCTGCGGAGATGGAAGGAGTAAAGGCTTTACACATAAAAGCCAGCTTTGACTTTGCAGGCACATAAATATTCCCAGCAGACAGATTTGTGCCAACAAAAGTTCTGTTAAACAAGCCCCACGCTGAGGACTTAAGCCAATCTATTGAGAAGTATTTTGGTCAGTGGAATCTTCTTTTTGGGGTGGGTGGGTGCCTTTAAGGTAAGACGTTGATCAATAGGTTATAAGTGATAGAGTCAGAAGGGGATGTTATGGGGGGAGGGCAAAATTAGGGTATCTCCCCCCCAAATAAACATTCTGCCCTCCCAAATGCAATTTTACTTCCAACCCCAAACGTCTTAAAACCGCACTAATTTAAAACGGCAGTCCAATATTTTCAAAGACAGTTTAGGCATCCAAAGAAAAGCGGCAGGCAAAGCGATCCAAGGGAATGTGAACCTACAAAAAGCTCTGGGTGTGGACAGTTTTCGGTGTCTCTAGAAATTTAGGGACTAAGGAAAATTTTCATTTATTGGGGCAGTGTTCCTATTTGAGATTCAATGCATTCATCTTGGGGGGGGGGCGGGGGGAGGAAGGTGAATCCTTATTTGGGTGGGCAATAGCCTCATTTTTCTCCCTCCACAACTGCATCTCTTTTAATATATCTTAATGGTGTATTCTTTTGCCTTTTGGTAGGGCAGAATTTTCATTTGGGAGGGAGCACTGCATATGTATGAGGATTGTTGAGAGGGCACCAGAACAGAGTCACATCTAGGTATCACTGACTACAAGAGCTGAGCCTTCTGGGTAGATCAAGTGCCTTGTGGCTGACCAAGTGAAGACTGTGGGAAGACGTATCCACCGCATACACTTTGCCCTGTGCCCCATAGTTAATAGGGTGGCATTTCTAGTGGCTCCCATTCTCCACCCAGGGACCCCGTCCTCTTGCTTTCCTGGCAGGACCTAAGCCCCAAAGGGCCACTGTGCTGCTCTAGTGAGTGAAGAGGCAACAACTCACAACAACTTGTTTGTTCTGGCTCAGTCCCCTTGCCTGGTTGACATCACATCCTGAAAGCAGCGAGAACGGCATCTCCACAGGCAGGGCGGGCTGAGCCCGGACACTCTGGCGAAGAGCTAGGAGCCGGCGTCTCTCATTTGCTAAGCGAGGAAGGAAAGAGGACAGAGAGTGCCAAGGTGAACTGGGTATGACCATAAGGCAACGAGGGCTCTGGCTTGGCATGGATGACCCAGAAAACACAGCCCAGCTAGGAGAAGCTTGAAGGTGAAGGTGGCAAGGAAAGGCCACTGGATCTGAAAGAGGGGAAAAACATGGATTCTCGCCAACAACCTCTACTTTTGCAAGTAAGTACCTCTATGAGGGAGCAAGGGAAATACACACACATGTGCGGGCAGCGCCACACTGTCAACGACAGCACAAAGGGCGATACTTTGCTTTTGCAAGGTGCTTTTTGCAAGGTGTTTTCCTAAGATTACAGGAGCATCCTTATCACTGGGTGGGCCCCTTTTCAGCTGCCTTGCCTACCCTGTGTATGTATACTCACGTTAATCATTACTTACTATCCAGGGAAGGACTTGTAGTTTGCAGAAAGTGCAGGAACCAGAAGTGGCAGCTGGGGCCTGGAGAATGGGGTGGTTCAATCGCCTCCAGCACTGGAGCACCAGCATGGTGGCCCCTTATATTAAACTTGGCCCACCAGTGAAGCTCCACCCAGTTCAGTCCAAACCAGTTCACAATGCCACGTTGCAGGCGAGGCTACAGGAACTATGCTAAAATCCTATTCTTACTGTGGTTTATCTCTTCCCCCTTTCCCAACACCACTCAGATACCAGTAGTTATTTAATGGATGTGAGTGAAAAACAAGGAAGATAAGTTATTGTCAAGGCTATAAAAGCCATACCCCTGCCCTTTAAAATGCAACTAGGAACAGCATCCTCCCACTCTGCTTGCTTTTTTGGAAGGCCTCAGGATGCAATGTATTTATGTGCAGGATTTAGGAAGTCCTCTGTGCCTCCATTTGTCCACCTGCAAAACAGGGTTGATATCATAAAGGTACTGGGAGGGTGAATAACACAGGAGATGAAGAGTTTAGGTGCGAAATCTTGATATATGAACAAAGATCCAGGGAAAACAGGGATGTCAAAGTGTCAACGGAAACTATGCAATCTCACTGTATACCAGGTACATGTTTGCAAAGAATCCCCTCACAGAGAGAAATCCAGCTTAAAAATGACAGGGATGGAAATGCTCCCGTCGCAACGCAACACTCCACATAAAAGATGGGATGTCTAACTTGTCACAACACATTTTCGACACTGAAACCACTTTGCAAAGTTAGAGAAGTACTGTGATGAAGCAATTTCTTGGGATCCCCTGGGTTTCACCCCTGTCTTTCCACAGTAACCTTCAGGGTGAATGAAATGCTCAGTAATAACCTCTGCCAGCGACTTCTTTCGGCTGGATCTTTAACAGGTCTGGAAGGGATTTTTCAAAAGGCACTCAGCCTGAGGTGAAAGGCGAGTGCAACACGGTTAAATGAACAGCTCTGAGTGAAACTGACATTAAGTGTAATGGTTTTGACTGTCTACAGGGGGTGCTATCTTTCTGCTGAGTGATAAAAAAGACAACCTGGCTTCTCACCTGTAACAGATGTATTTGTATGGTTATATGTATATTCTTTTTTGTTTATGGGTGGATAACTGGGGAACTAACAAGGGGGAGAGTAGAACAATCATATTTTAGCCATATGCCTCAGTAACCAACTTTGCTTTCCCCCTTTTTCTAACTTCCCCAGTTCCACAATGGTTTCTGGTAACTTGACGGTTCTGTCGACGCTACTTATATCTCTTTCCTTCTGGGGAACCGAAGCCCCCCAGGGGCCATTGCCTGGAACCGACAAGCATGACTCTAAGCAGGTGCCAATCCAGGCCCTCCACACCATCCTCTTAAGACGCCTGGGCTTGCAAAGGCGCCCAGAACCAAAGCCAGGCCTCATGGTGCCACAGTACCTGCTGGATTTGTACCAGTTCTACTTGGGAAAGGCTCCTCCCTCCCTGCAAGAAACGGAGCTTCTGTTCCTGGAGGAACAGGCAGGAAGAGCCAATACTGTGCGCACGTTCCATCATGTCGGTGAGGCCATCCCTTTGAACACCAAGCTTGGGACCTCAGGGTTTTGCAGATGGGGTGTGGATCTGTTTGAAAAGGGCAGCAGAACTCAGAGGGGCGGAGTGGGGTCAACAATGGGGAAAGAACACCTGAACACAAGTATGGGCACAAAAAGCAGACAAAGAACCACGCGTGGTTCAAGCTGTCTGCATTGCCTAAAGTAGAAGAACCAGAGTGCAGCAGTGGGAGGAGAATATAATTTGCATGCAGATGGTCTAGGGACAGTACCTAGGTGTGTTTTCCTTCAAGTTACTTATCACTTTATGGCAACCTCATGAATTTCATAGTTTTCTTAGGCAAGGAATATGCAGAGATGGTTTTGCCCATTCTGAGATATAGCCTACAGCATCTGGTATTTGCTGGTGCTGTCCCATCCAAGTGCTAAACAGGGCTGGCTGTGCTTAGTTTCCAAGATTAAATAGGATCTAGTGCCTTTAAGGTATTTACCTTTAGGGTAAAACAATAAAACCTAGGATTCCATAAGAAAAAAAACCATGCCAGTTAAAGTGGTATCAAGCTGCTATAACTGTGCAGTGTGGACACACAGCTGCTTTGCCTGTTCCAAGACAGACCTATCCAATGTCAGAAAGTTAAGCACATTTCATTTCAGGAGGAAAGACCTTGGCTGCACTGCCACCTACAGAGCATGGAAGATAACTCTGCATCGCTTAGACTGGCGTCCCCCAACCTAGTGCCCCCCAGATGTTTTGGACCACAGTTCCCAAGATCCCTAGTAACTGTCCACACTTGTTGAGGGTCATGGGCATTTAGGTTCAGAGCATCTGGATGCACTATGTTGGGGAAGGGTAGGACAGGAGGCGTTTGTTGAAAGCAGTCAGCTAAGATTATTACCCCTACAATGTCTCAGCAATGAAGCCACTTCAGAGAACACAGCATAGTAGTTAAGTTTATGTTTCAAATAAAGTCTAAGAATAAAATTATAAATGCAAGCTCCATACTAGTAAAATAAATTAACACATATTTTAAAAAATACTATGATGTTGCTCTGTGGTTTGTCTACTTAATGAATTAGTGCAGAACCTCTGCAGACCTCCATAACTAATTCAAATGACCAAAGAGATGGGGAATGGGGTTTGGAACCAGCCTTAGTTGTACTTATAGTATGTTCACTGAAGCCTACTGCCATATTACTCAATTCCCCTCATGTAATACATTTAAGGAAGTTCTGGCCGTGTTAGTATTTGGATGGAAGAGCAGACCCACTGAAATCCACAGGTCTTAAAATTATTCATGACTATTCAAAGTATGACTAAGATTGGATCTAACCTTGAATGCTGAAGTTGGCATTCTTCAATAGAAACCAAAAAGGTTAAATTTCCATTTCAAGGCAAACAGAAGTTCCATTGCTGGGGGAGAAACACAAGCAAAGGTTATTGCCTTCATGGCAACCTCACGAATTTCAGACTCATCTGGGAAACAGGAAACTAGACTAGAGGGGTCCTTGGTTGGATCCGGCCAGTTAGTTATGAAATACTGACACTCAGTCTTCAATTCCTTTTTAACTTCTATTCTGCTCCATTTCTAGAGGATCTGGATTACATCCCTGAAGTTGTAGGAAATTCATTTTACTTCTTATTCAACCTCACCTTGCTGCCTGCAGAGGAGGAGCTGACTGCCCTCGAGTTGCGTCTCTACCACGCGGAGAAGGGAAGCAAGGGCTTCCACATCAACATCTACCACGCGATGGATGCCCCACTCACTTCCAGAAACAAAAGCAGACTCTTGGCCAAAAAATTCTTGGCTCCCGCGCAGCCCAAGTGGGAGAGCTTTGATGTTACTGCTGCCTTCAAGAGGGTCAATGGCCAGAAGCTTCACCTTGGGTTTCTTGTTGAGGTGCAGCATCCAAACAACAGCCATAACCTCCAACAGCAAGACAACCCCCTTCGCACACGACGGTCTCCTGGACAGAAGAAAGCTCAGTGGGCTCTGGAGAGGCCTATACTAGTCACCTATAGCCATGACCAAAGAGGACAGCCTCTGACACATGGAAAAAGACACAGAAGAAGCCAGCCAAATGAACTAACCCAGAAAGGGGGCAGAAAACCTTTAAAGGTTCCAGCCTCCAGGAGCAAACACAAGAGCCTGAAGCCAAAGACCAAAACCAGCACCAAGTGCAGAAGGCACCGCCTCTTTGTAGATTTCAAGGAGGTTGGATGGAATGACTGGATAGTTGCCCCAAGTGGCTACCATGCGTTCTACTGCTCCGGGGAGTGCCGGTTCCCACTGGCCGATCATATGAATTCCTCCAGCCACGCCGTGGTGCAGACCATGTTGAATTCGGTGAACTCCAAAGTACCTAAGCCATGCTGTGTCCCCACGGACCTCAGTCCCATTGCCATGCTCTACCTAGATCAACATGACATGGTGGTCCTGAAGACCTACCAGGATATGGTGGTGGAGGGCTGTGGGTGCCGGTAGGAATGATGGCACTGATGGCGCAGGGACACTCCTTCTATCAGTATTAAAAACATGAGGGCACTCAGTGAAAGGTAGGGACAGCAGGGTCAGGACTGTCACAAGTACTTCTTTCACACATAATGAATATTAGGAAGTCACCTCAAGAGTTGGGGACCACCGAAACATTAGCTAGCTTAGCTGTGAGACACATTGGGGGGGGGTCCTCATTGTACACAGGCAATATGCCTCTCAGTATAAGATATGACACCGAGTAATAAGCGAATATTTCTATGATGCCCTTCGAAAGAGTATCCAAAGGCATTGAAAGGTATCCTATGATGCCCTTCCAAAGAGTATCCAAAGTTATCCTGGCTGGCTGCAACTGGAAGTAGATGGACCTTGGTGTGATCCAGCGACCCATTCTTTCATTCTTATGAAGCCATATGAACAAATGTTAGCCTTCCCTGCAAACCCTGTATTGACAAATAATTTCATTTGTGACGAACTCTAGTTGAACAATAAACAAACAACTCATCCAACCTATTAAAGCAAGCATGTATCAGTCCGACTTCAAACTAGGGAAGAGAACTGTTGTCACCAACGGATTTTTGACAGCAATATAAATCATTCCTGTGTAGAGATGGGCAAAATGCAGCCACTTGGATGTTGTTGTGCCACAACTCAC